>NC_051177.1:182158986-182191465 GCF_013339695.2 Rhipicephalus sanguineus | reverse complement strand
AGACCTTGGCAGTGCATGAAGCAATGCAGATGTTGCCCTGCAGGCGGTTTACGGATGGAAAGCCAACAACGTTGCTTAAGCTACACAACACAACTCGCCCTTTCACGCATCAAGAACCAATAGACGGCCGACAGCAGTCACTGTAAACCTTCAACGACCGCTAGTAGAAAAGAACTTCACTAATGAGTTTAAATGTGGACGCGATGTCGGCTCTGTGAGAAGCTCCTTCGACGACACTGGTGCCGCATGCAAGATATCTGACGTCTGATGATGATGTGACATGAAGACCTGCAGGCGCGAAGGAAATCATCCGCGCAGCATCTTAGCCGGTGTATGTACGTGCGTGGTAAACTTAGAGACTTTATAAAATGGGAAGCATTCCTTAGCGAACCTTTGGCACTTTGAGCGTTTCTATCTACGTATCTTATCTATGATCTATCTATCTATCTATCTATCATTACCTACGTCTGCGTGCTTCATAATCGCCTCCTTAACTTGATGCAGACCAAAATGGCAGGGAGGGTAAGAGGATTTAACGAATATGACTGTCGGGTCATGACATGAATAACCTGAAAATCCCGTCGCGCACGTCGTCAAACCTTTCCTCTAGACACGTGCGGCACATACCCGTTTACCATGGCCGCGGGGTACGGGCATGCGCACAGGTGGACTGACAGTTTATATCTACCCAGGAATGTAATTTAAATGAGTGAGCGTTAAGAAAAACCCACATCAGCAGCGTTGAACCCGACGAATAGAAAGAATAAGAATTAGGATTCAACAGAATCGAACCCAGACATTCTGCGTGGCAATCAGGTGTTCTACCACAGAGCCACGCCAAGGCTATAAAGTGGTTTGGAAAAAAACAGCTATGCAGGCGTAATGTCGGTGCAACGTCAATTGTTTGTGGTGCTTGGCTATCTAATTTTACAAAAAAAGCAATAAACACTGCATATGTACTCCTACAATACAGGCGTCATATCAGATTAAAGTCTGTGGTTGCAGTGCTGGCTACGCTTTTACAGCAGTCTATTAAACATTACATTTGTATTCGTATGATTCAGCAAGCTATATTGAAGCATTGCTCGACGCCGGTGGAATACATTAACGAAACTTGCGCGCGATATTCACATTATTGCACCATAAAGTGCACTTAGTTTCTATATTACTGACGTATGTACTCGAAACGTGAGGGCTGACGTACGTGCACCATAAGTGCACTTTAAAGGCAGTCATGTCGACGTGCCTGGTAAGCCCACGATGTGGCATAGCTGCTACACTTACAAAAACACGTCGATCACCTCGTAACTCTTGGCTCAGCGCCATAAAGTACAGCATAGAAGTACTTGCTGACTGCTTCGCATGAAACCGATTCCACAACGAGTGGGATCTGCCCAATTTTTTTTTATTTTATTGTTCTTTATAGTATATTTTACGCTTTTTGTCCATGTACTATACGCAGCCCCAGAGCAGTGCCGTTTCAAGAAGACTGACACGAGTTTTCTTTTTTTTTTTTACTAGGGTGGAAAGATTGTCATGGCGCAACAATCTTGCAGTGCAAGATTGTTCAAACGGGATTGAAGTGTTGTCAGTAGCTCAAATAGATTCCATATGCGACACGAATAGCGATATACATTCTTAAGGTTGCGCAGGCATCAGCGTTACGCCTGGATGATAGTGCATGTACAACGCGTTTCACGAGCGTCTCCGGTTATCAGCATGAACGACTGTGCTGGCCGCTACATTGTTACGGCAAGTGTTTGTTTTTTCTCGAGTGGCAGTGTCCTTCACGGTTGCAAAAACTGGAAAATATTTCGCTGCAGCTCACACTAAAATACGGGCTTCACAAGTTTCAAGACTATGTCGCAGTGCAATCAAACCAGTTGTGCAGTTTACTAAAGGCATTACCGGTAAAAAATATAAGATGAGAACATCTCTTTCTCGGTCTTGCTTCTATATCACCAGTCAAAGACTTCTGATTACCAAGTGGCGGCAATATAAAACAGTCCGGCAGATCCCACGCATGTGGAGAATCGATGCCACGCGAAGTAGCCGCCGAGTACCTACACAGCATTTCTCGTATACCTAGATTTATGTGCACGTTAGAGAATCCAGGTGGTCGAAATTTCCGAAGCCCTCTACTAAGGGCGCGTCAATCATACAGTGGTTTTGGGACGTTATACCCCAACAATTATTGATTACGCCGCATTTTGTTTTCGCTTGGAGCCAAACGTTACGAAGCGGATCAACGTGTCTGTGTACATTGAGTACTTGTAGCCATATCGTGACTTGTCAGGCACGTCGACTCCACAGCCGCCTAAAGGTAGCTTACGGTCCGGACCTAACGTCGGCACTCACGTTACACATTGGCGTCAATTTTATCGAAACAAACAGCACGCTACGCTAGCATGATCTCGATGTCATAAGTAGCGGTCGCCGGCCTATTTTTACGTGGTCGGTAACGCTTCAGTATAGCTTCCGAGACATGTTATTACAGTGTTATAAAATTGGATGGCTGACTCTGGAACCACAATTGAGGGTGACCGACAGGGTTTTCGAAGCTGCTTCAAGCACTGGTGGTGGCTCTGCGGTAGCGTGCTTGACTGCCACGCAGAATGTGCGAGTTCGATTCCAGTTCGAACCGTGATTTTATCTGTTGCGTCTTCTATTTTTCGCTCACCGAAAACGTCGGCACTGATCGGCGACACGGATTGCTGAAAGCTTTCGTGTTAAAATTCCCCAAAAACATTCTCGCCGTTCTGAGTCGATATACACTCTGAATCATCTGTGGTGCTACACGCATTCCATGGGCCATTGTATGCAGGTGGGGTCACACGTCACTGAGGAAAAGATTTCCTGTCGTGCGCGTCAAGCACGTGACGTTTTTCATGTTATGAACCGTGGCGGCTAGACAGACAGATAGAAACGGTAAAAGTGGCTTTCGCACTCAAAGAAATGCTTCGGATTTGAAAAGTGGCACAAGAGTGCACCGCAAATGGTTCAGTATACCATGATCTCACGGTCAGTGCGAAAATGTTGCGCATACGAGTCGAAGCTCGCATTGCAGTGGCGGAATGGAAAGGTGCACACTCAGAAAAATGTATATTACCAGCGAAGTTGTTTAAGCTGGCCGTAAAAACTTTGGTGTGTACATATGTGTACAAAGAAAACTATCACCATGAACGGGAATGGGCCGCAAAAATTGGGCAAATACCACTACTCACCGCTGGTTCACTAAATATGAAGTAACAGACGGGCGGCAAATACCGATTAAGATTTCGAGGCAGACGTAACCAGTAATTGAGAAAAGCTTAATAAACCGCAGGGGTTAACCCAGTGATGAACACCATCGTCGCACGGTTCAGCTTCGCTGAAGCATGTGTACGGAATGCTTCCGTGGCACGTACAACGAGAGAACACTAGGGAACGGGAAAGGCAACGGCGGCTGGGAGAACACCCGAAGCCATGGAAGCCGTACGCGAACGACGACGTGCCCATAGATCTATGGGAGGTGCGAACCGTCGGTTTCAGCGCGAGTGTTTGTCTCCGTAATTTGGACATCCGTGTCGTGTGTGGGCTGTCTGTGGTTTAATTCAAACCTTTCTGCGCTGAGACGCAACCGAGTATCACCTATCTAAAGCCTAGCGACAGCCTAGAAGCAACCAAATTAGCCTTCAGACCGTCCAGCTTAGCTGTTTCAAGCCTTGCGCGACTTAATAAAAGCTTCGCCATTTTTTTTTAGTGGCGGAATTTTAAACTACTGCCTTTCGGTGAAGCGTATGCAGGACCACCGGGAGAATACGCAAGACGCGTGTAATGACAGTTTTATCGCAGCATAAACAGGATTGCGCACACGGAACACGTAGCGCGCAGCGTATACGTTATGGCTGATGCCAATCTTACAACATTCTGCCAAAAGGCACGATACTGTATCGCATACCTGATCTGACACTACTACACTTCGCAAAGTATGTTGTCTACTTGAAGTCAATCGATGCTCCAGACAACAAAAATGAGCTGTGCCTTCATTTTCGACACTCTTTCAGCGTACGTGAATGTAAAAGCTTTCTCATGGAAGAAGGACAAATACAACAAGAATACTTACAGCCACGTGTGCGACGCACCACAGAACGCAAGGCCAGTGGAAAGCGCAGCGCGAAAAAATATCGAACACGATCATCATTTTAGGTTCGCAGTTTCCGCTTGATCTGGACAAGTGAAACGCGCAAGAACTGCACTATGACATGCGCCTCAAGACAAAGCACTTCTTTCATTGTGAAATTTGTTATTCCCTTAGTAGCTGTTGGCCCGGACGTTGTCAGAACGCCACACTGAGCCATCGTTAATATCTAGAGAGTAGCGATTCGCTATGGTAATTCTTACGGTGTCTGCAAAAGTGAAAGACGCGTAACCGCAGTCTGGTAAAGCTGCGACTACAAACGTTTAAAGCTTAATAGGGATAATGTTTTCTTCGTGTTCTTGGTGGTTTGTCACTGGGCAAGTTGTGTCACGTCATTCGCCCGTGCCATTCATTGTACTGATCACTGACAAAGTATTGGGCACGGCCAAGTGGCCCGTTGGAATATGCGGTCTTGGTAAGCACGAAAACGTAACTGCGACTTAATCTCAGCTACTGCAGACTAGCTTGTTTCTTCTTGAAAGAAAAGGCCGCCGTGTCTACGGTGTCGGATGCTTCCCGCGCAGATAGAACACAACGTAAACACACATCACTGGAGCCACGTCTATTCGTAGCGATGTAAGTGTAGCAACTTGTGTCAGATGCTTAGTAAAAGCAAGGGAGTAGGCTTACCTTTTGAGAATGACCAAAGTGTAGGTCCTCGAGGCGTCGTGTAAACTATTCCCGCTACGGGCTCCGCAGCAAGGGCGGTGCGGCTAGACGATTGAAGGCCAGCGCTAGAAAGCTCGGTGCAGCGGAAGAATGAAATGAGCATGTGTCGGTATCCAACCCCTTTAGCCTTTGGATAAGCGACAGGTTGGATTCAGCCGACTTTCAAACTCGCAAGGGGCTGTTAGTTAATGTCTCTGAGGTGATAGTCTCGCTTCTGTTACGTTTCCTTTTCTAAAAAAAAAGATATACGAGCGTCAGTAGTATAGTGCAAGTACGCGCACTTGAAGTGACTGTCGCAGAAAGATTATTGCTGTTAAAAGCCCAGCCGGTTTCTGTTAATAGCGATGTTCGATTGGTATATTATGCATGTCACTTCTCCGGTTTACGCAGGGACGTTACTGCGCACTTCTTCACACTTATGTTGTTCAGTGACTGTTGTCGCGTTATTCTTCTTTCCGATATTACTTTTTATCGCAACAGGCTGAGGTTGCTCGAAGAAGCAAGAAAAGAACTTGGTTTTGCTAATTTATATAAAGGTTGTGCCAAACAAGTTGGGCTGACTTAAAAATTGAAAGGCGCATCAAAAGCCAATTCAACCAAACGCATACTATTCGCACTAGCCCATAGGCAGTGAGCCTATCTTAATGTTTTCTTACTAATTCATAGTTCCGTTCAATTGCCCAACTTCTTATCTATAGTATACTAGCTGAAGGCCTAAAGTATGAACGCAGAGTTGCAAATTAGCTCCAGAAACCACCGACTGAGTTGTTTCCTGTATGATTCGTCCCACGTAGTCCAATTTTCTGCGTTGCTAGGAAGGTACGCAAATTATTTTTAAATGCGAAGCATTTCTTAGCGAACCTTTAGCACTTTGAGCGTTTTAAATGCGAAGCATTTCTTAGCGAACCTCAGACACTTTGGCACTCTCAGACACTTTCTATCTATCTATCTATCTATCTATCTATCTATCTATCTATCTATCTATCTATCTATCTATCTATCTATCTATCTATCTATCTATCTATCTATCTATCTATCTATCTATCTATCTATCTATCTATCTATCTATCTATCTATCTATCTATCTATCTATCTATCTATCTATCTATCTATCTAAGTAGCCGCCTACGTCTGGGCGCCCTCCTGGTCGTCTCCATAACTTGTAATACACCAAAATTGGGCATAGTAGGGGATCAGCGTATGACAAACACGATTCACTGGTCATGACATGAATAACGCAAAATACCTGTCGCTTACGTCATGAAACTCTTTCTCTCAGTCACGTGCGGCACATACCCGCATACCAGACTTCATGTTATGCGGGTATGTGCCACATGTGATACAGAGTCTCAAATAACACAGTAATCGCGAACACACACATTTACACGCAAGGAAAGTGATAATAATAGTTGGAGTTTTATGTCCCAAAACCACGATACGATTACGAGAGACGCCGTAGCGAATGGCTCCGGTAATTTTGACCATCTGGTATTCTTTAACGTGTACCGAGATCGCACACGACACGGGCATCTACCATTTTGCCTCCATCGAAATTCGACTGCCGCGGCCGGGATGGAACCCGCGATCTTCGGGTCAGCAGCTGAGCCCCGTAACCGCTACACCACCGCAGCGGACGCAACGAAAGTGAGCAAGCTGAAGACAGAACACCCCTGTAAGACGCTCAGCTACCATCCACTCGTCCACGTTAAAGTCCCTAGATTTTTACAGGGAAAAATCTAGGGACTTTAGTCCACGTGGTCCGCAACGTGGACCACGTGGATTACGCAAAAACCGGGGTCAATGCTTCCTACAATAAACCTGCCGAGAGAACCAGGCCTCTCATATTACCGGTGACTTTAACATTGATTTATCAAGACCAAACGACGCCTGGTCCTTATACTGCGTGAAAGACGGCTTAGATGTGGGCAGGCCATCAAAAGACCTCGCTGCCACGTCCAGGACAGGAGGCATAATATATCATTTCATCGTAAGAGGCATCCGCGCTTTCCACCAGCTGTACTGCACCCCGCACTTCGCTACACTTAGACCCTTCGTAGCCGCGATCACGAACGGATCCGATAACAAGTCCGGTCGAGCTGCTGGTTCTCGCTGATCACGGTGATGATGACTTTGTTCAAGAACCGTCAAGAACCCCTTCTACATATACACACGAGTTCATGAAACGTGCGTGCGTTCTCCGTCATCACCGACAAGTATAAGCATAAGAACTGTAAAGCAACTGTAACAACTGCAACTGTGACTGTAACGTACGTGCAGTGCGCCTGCGCGTACATGTGTATATATCTAGGGAAACTTTCCTGAATAAAGCTTACTTGCGAGCAACGCCTGTCATGTGCATCTGTGTTCCTTTCTTGTCCTGTTCGGATTTGCGCTATCCAGTATTGAAGAATATAAGCACTACATATCAGCTTACCGCATCTGGTGTTGGTAACACCCATGTTGCTGCTCGCATCGTTACGCGACTGTAAACAACTGGTTATATAATACATATGCGAGTCTTCCACATATGAGTGTGCGTATACCACTTCCACATTTCCCTAGCGTTCTTTCGTAACGTTTCGCTCAATGTGAAAAATTACGCCACAGTCACCATCACGCGCATGCTTCGCATAACATCGATTCCCACGGTACGCGGGATCTGCCGATTTTCTATATACGTATCTATCTATCTATCTATCTATCCGCCTACGTTTGGGTGCTCTCATGATCGCCTCCTTAACGTTATGTAGACCAAAATTGCAATTGGAGGGTAAGAAGGTTTGACGAATATGACTGTCTGGTCATGACATCAATAACGTGAAGATCCTGCCGCGTACGTCGTCAATCCCTTTCCTCCGGGCACGTGTGGCACGTACCCGTATACGGTAAGCGGGTATGCGCCGCAGGAGACTGGCAGTTTGTATCTTCCCAGGAACGGCAAGAAGAGACATTGGTAATCTACATGCGACCGCGTAAAGAAAAACTGACATCGGCAGCGTTGACCCGACGAATGGAAAGGATAAAGATCAGGGTCCCAACAGGAATCGAACCCAAGCATTTTGCGTGGCAGTCACGTATTCTACCACAGAGCCACACCACGTCTTGAGACTGCTTTAGAAAAAGACCCTATGCAGGCGTAATATCGGTGCAGCGTCAATTGCTCTTGCAGTGCTGGCTACCTAATTTTATAACAAAGCAGTAAAAGTTACATATCTACTCCTGTGATAAAGGCGTCATGCCGGATTAACGTCAGTTGTGGTTCCTGTCTTGGTTGCGCTTTCATAGAAGTCTAATAAACGTTCCGCGTGTGTTCCTATGATTCAGCAAGCTGTATACAAGCGTTGCTCGACCGCGGAAAATATGCTAACAAAAGTTACGTATGATATTCACATCGTCGCACCGTAAAGTGCACTTCAGATAATACTCACGTCTGTGCCCTAAAGCAAGTGCTGACGTTACGTCAGACCATAAGTTACCCTTTAAACGCCAGTGTAGTCGACGTGCCTGGTAAGGCCCCGATGTTCACCCAACTACTACGCTTACAAAAACATGTCGATCCACCTCCTAGCGCTTGGCTCAAAGCCAAACATGCAGCATAGAGCGCCGATTGCTTCGCATAACACCGATTCCCACAAGGCGTAGGATCTGCCGAATTTCTTTTTAAATGACTACTGGGCGCTTCTCAAAGAACGGTCAGGCGTTACGGAAGTTCATTTTTCGATGGACGCCAGCGGCGGTGATGGCTCTCGCTGTCGCTCTGGACAGTGCCCCTTGTATCAGTTGCAGACAAAATGGAATAGAAATGCCCTAATTTGTGTTCTTTCGCAGCTCTGAAAAGGTTGAAACGTGTTTCCGTACTTAATTTCTCCGTAGTAAGTACATCGTCAGCTTGCGCAATGTTTTTTTTTTTTTTTTTTGTTCCCGACCAATCAAAACCCCTACATAATACCGCACTGCAGCTCCAGAAAATGCTACGTACGACTCGGCAGTCTGCGCGAATGCCGACTTCAGGGACGAATTAAAATATCAAACGTTTTGCTCTCGCCACTTTCACTCGGGCTATAGTTATCATTTAGTAAGCAAACGGAGCATAAAAACATGCGTAATTAGGGGTACAGGGCCCCTTTAAGAGTGGAACGCGTTAGCGCAGTCGGGCGCCTTTGGCGTCGGCTTCTCATTCGCTTGCCATGCTTAGCTTCTTTGTCGACAGTGTTTCATTCCGGTGCCCATGAACAATTGGGATACGTCATTTTCGTCAGGGATGTGACGTCAACAAAAGGGCACGTGAGTAGCTCTAAAACAAATTCAGAGAAAATTCGGCAGTTCCACGTACCATGAAAATCGACGTAATCGAAGCATGCGGTGGGAAGGTGACTGTGGCGTAATTTTTACATTAAGTGAGATGTTACGAACGGACGCGAAAGATAGGCGCAAATCGTATACGCCCACACATATGTTGAAGAGTCGCACATGTGTTACATAACCAGTTGTTTACAGTTGCGTAACGATAGCATCAGCAACATAGGTATTACCAACACCAGACGCGGTAAGCCGATATTTAGAGCTTATGCTTGCCCGTTATGATGGGGAACGCACGCACGTTTCACGAACTCGTGTGCATGTGTGAAAGGGGTTCTTGACAGTTCTCATGTAGTATTGTGACTGATGTGCGCAACGCAGACCTCGGCGATTCCGCTGCTTGTCTGTGTGTCTTCGGTGTCTCGCGGCCGGTGAAATGGGGTGCGACCTACGTTTAATGGCGCATCGCCGTGTTCTGATATGTGCCCACGCCGTCGCACTTTCAATGAAGTCGCTTGCTGTGGAGTACACATTGGAATCCCGTGATTGCAGCGGACTCATCGCTCCAGGTTTCAGAAAGTGTTAACGTGCCAACTTCTGTGAGCCTAGCGTTTTTGTGAGGTCTTGCACGTGCGCGTGCACAGACTGTATGTACGTTGAGAGCGGCGAGCGTGAGGGGATTTTTGTGCTTGTAGCACCGAATGAAGATGGTAGCCCGGTCCAAGGCAATGTCTAGAGGCCTGTTTTCTAGCCGGGTCATATCGTCGACAGACGGTGTCGATAAAGCCGGCGACGCCTCGGAACCTGAAATCACTTTTTTGCGTTGGTGAGGTATAGGCCGTCGAGGCTAGTAGCCCTGGAAAGTGCTACGTAGACCAACGTCAGTTGATGGCGCTTATCGTATCCGAAGACTTCCTGATCGTATGTCGCCCTTTGTGACTTATATATAGTTATGGCGTTTGCGTGCGCAAGGGGAAACGGTGCCCTCTTACACGAGATATTTTTCTAGCGGATGTCGCGGCTGTGGTGGTTCGGAGTCCCACGGGCACTGACTCATTCCAATTCTATTGAGGGTGTGCGGTAGTGATGTGCTTCGTCCTGGCTTGAACGACAATGCCTACCGTGGAAATTCAAGCCACAGTCCCAAGAGGTTGCCGTGTTCATCACGCTCGATCTACGACAAGGTACCACGTTTTTATTAACGAGGCCGTTGCTTACGTCGATGTTGGCCGGGATCAAGTGCGGCTTGCCGATGCTCGGGTAAATTGAGGCCGACAGGCCACCCATGTCGCTTGCGTCCATCTTGGCCACCTTGATCAGGGCGTCCCTGTATGCCTGCTCGTTCTTATAGCCAGTTATCTTATGGCATGCGGGATCACATAACCGGTTGTCCGCAGCATCGACGCAACGTGCGTTATAGCGGTCGACGTCCGCATTGCTCTATAGTGTAGCCGTATGCCGTCAGGGCACTTAGCGGCGGCTTCTTCGCGTGTCACAAAGTGGCTCCCAAACCATCTGACGTCATCCTTGGTCAGCATGAAGTTATCGTCCAGCCTCATGTGAAATGAAGAGAACACTGCGCCATTCTGGAGGACATGAAACCCTTTACCTCAGTCACGTGTAGCACGTACCCGCATACCACAGTTCGTGTTATGCGGGTATGTGCCACAAGTGATTCACATTCTCAATCAACACTTAACGGCGCACATACACACTGAAACGCTAGGCAAGTGTGGCAGCTGAAGGCGGAACACCCCTGGAAGACGCTCGACTGCCATCCGCTCGTCCAGGTGAGCTTCTTGCGAATCCGTGATAACGTGCGCAGATTGTCTGTTGCGCTCTGCTGCTCAGATGGCTAGTGCTACGGCCGCCGCTTCTGCTACGGCCGCGCTATTCGTACGTATTAGACAGCTTTAGTTTCACGTACGTAGGGACTTCACGTACGCAAACGTGAAAAGTCCACGTACGTTACGTTACAGGCGTGCGCACGGGGGTGACAGGCGGGGGGCCGCCCCCCCTATTCACCTAAGAGGGTGTGCGCAAAGTCAGCCCCGCATATTGACACATTTGGGAGGGGGGCGCAATGTCAGCGCCATACATTGACATAACGCGGGGGGGGGGCCTTCGCCCCCCCCCTGAAGGGGAACCCTTCGCACGTCTATGCGTTAGGTGCACGCCATCTCAAACGCTTTTA
This sequence comes from Rhipicephalus sanguineus, assembly GCF_013339695.2. Taxonomy (NCBI): domain Eukaryota; kingdom Metazoa; phylum Arthropoda; class Arachnida; order Ixodida; family Ixodidae; genus Rhipicephalus; species Rhipicephalus sanguineus. The sequence goes on along the minus strand of NC_051177.1, from coordinate 182,180,123 downwards.
GCTACGCGTACGCGACGCGCGCCAAGAGCGACCACGTAGCTCCATTTATCACACGTTGACGAACAAGATATTGTTTGTTCTTGATCTCGCGAAAACTCAGCGCGAAGCTGTCTATGTGCGCAAAAAACGCACGCAAAGAATCGAATCTCACGTGCGTCCGTGAGACCAGCGCGCAGCCGATATGTTCTTCGCATGCGCACTGCTTATACGTAGAAGCTCTACGTACGCAAAGCCTCTACGTGCGTGAAACTGAAACTGTCGTTGTCGCCGACGTGACCGCTTGGTTTCCACTGTTGACGATCGCTGCAAATGCTTTTTGCCTCGTTGGGTAAGGAGCCTGTATAGTAGGCGTCTGGGTCATTTTGTGACCGTTCTAGCCCCGCCGCTCTTGCTCGTCTGCGGCCGGCATTAACCGTGGGGAGCATATTTTTCGAGATCGAGGCGAAGTGTGCATGTTCCCTGTCTTCACTGGGTATTTGACGCGTGTCCTCACCGCAGAACTGTGGTGACAAGGGGTAGTGAAGCCTGTTTAGCAATACCCTAAATTGCATCGTCGAGTTTGAGTCTCTCTCTTTGCGCGATCAATACGGCTGCAGCGTGTTGGTTGTATGTATTATAAATTAATAATAATATCTGGGGTTTAACGTCACAAAACCACGAGGTGATTATGAGAGACGCCGTAGTGAAGGCCTCCGGAAATTTCGACCACCTGGGGTTCTTTAACGTGCACCTAAATCTAAGTACACGGGCCTCAAACATTTTCGCCTCCATCGAAAATGCAGCCGCCGCGGCCGAGATTCGATGCCGCGACCTTCGGGTCAGCAGTCGAGCGCCATAACCACTAGACCACCGTGGCGGGGCTATTATAAATTCCCAAGCTTTCCAAGCGCTCTATGTAAGTGAAGTCGGGGCGGCCCATTGCAGCATTGTAGGCAATGCGTATGAGTATGCTGGCCTGTTCTGCTTCCCATCTGCGTGTTATTTGGTACGGGAGAGCATATGTAATTCGGCTAATGATGAAGGCATGTACCAGCCTCCTGGTGTCTCCTTCCTTCATGCTCTCATTACAGCAGGTGACTCTCCTTATGAGTCTCGCTACGCTCCTGGTTGTGTGTTTAAGTTTTTTCGGCGTTAACGACACCACGCTGCCCGTCTCCTCTATCAGCATTCCCAGCACCCTGAGCTCCGACACTTGTTTTATCTGGTTTCCGTTCAGCTCCAGGTCGAAGGTTGGGAAGCGGGTTCGGCGGGTGTTCTTGGGTCTGATTTGTATGAATTCGGATTTTTCCGGTGCGCATATCATGCCTGCCCTCTTGGTGTATTCGTCAATTGCGTCGACTGCTCTTTCTAGAGTGTCTTGTCGGTCTCCATAGGATTCTTTCGTCGCCGAAAGGGTGACGTCGGCGGCGTAGGTGGCTACTCTAAGTTCTGTGTCTTCCTCCAACATTAGAGCCAATTTTCGCATCCCTATGTTGAATAGTAGGGGGAACAGTATAAAGCCCTCTCGAGTGTCCTTATTCGCTATGCGAGTCTGTCCCCTCTGAGATGGCTACGTGCATAGTTTTCTAAACAAGAGAACGGCGTCCATAGGTCGCATACGAGGAGCGGCGTCGAGAACGTCTCTTAAATTTAGAATCTCTATTAAATTTAGAATCACGGCGCCGTTTTTAACAGCCAATCTGTACTTGGTCAATCCTTTCATGTCAGGTATCCGTGGACACGCTTGTAGGCACCAGGCCCGTAGCCAGGATTTTTTTTCTGAAGGGGGTTGGGGCGTACTTGCTGAAAACTTTGACTATTTGAGAAAAACACCTATTTTCGTTATTTATTTTTGGTAAAAACACCTACTTCACCAAAATTGGGGGGGGCCTTAGTGTCCTCCCCCCCCCCCCCACATGGCTACGGGCCTGGTGGGCACCATAAAGGGGTATGCGCCACAGACATTGGGTAAACCTCACTACTCACCACTAGACCACTAAAAATGAAGGCAGCAGTTAGCCCAACAAACGGGTATGTGCCACAGAAATCTGTGCGGCCGGCCTATCAGAAAACTATCATCATCATAAACACATATGTGCCACAGAAATTGAGCAAATCCCACTCCACACAACATCCACTAAAAGGGAAGAAGGCAGCAGTTAACCCGACAAATGGCGTGCGCGCTCTCACAGTCACACCACTGTCACGTCATACTTTGTTGTTATAAAAAGTGGTGGCTATACACCAGAGCACGCCTGTCTCGCACCCAGGCTGCTGGCGAGCCGAGTGGATACTCTCGCACCCAGACGCTGGGCTGACCGGGGCTGCCAAGGAACGCGCGGGCTGCACCAAGTAAACAGGGCAAGCTGCAGTTCTGAGGCTTTAAAGTGCGAAAAAGTGCCCGTTCACGCCGCTTCAACGTATCAGAGCTCGTCTGGGCACTACTGCGTCGTCTTTGGATGCCAAAACAAGCAGCGCAACAAGTGGATATTAGCGTTGTCTGCGACGATTACGACGCGCTACGGAAATAGTGCCGGTGAGGTGTTTTCAGCTTCGCCGAGAGTGGATAACTGTGGTTCAAGCAAAAAGACTAGGAGCCGAGTGAAAATGCGCGAGTAAGAGCACTAACTGCGTGTATTCTGCAGTGTGATGCCCACCTATTTCATTTTGCGAACCTAATTTGCGCGACGCGCAGCTGGGTTGAAGGCAGGCGCCAGCTGTGTGTGGGGGTGCACTTCATACGTTTGAGCGCTTCCTTTGACGAAAATCTAGTGCAAGGTAGTGCTTTCAAGCACAAGCAATCAGCATGCTTCGCCATTTTCAACGTAGTATTAAGCTTTAGTGCTTTTGATGGCATCCATGCCTTTCGTCTTCATGATTTCGTCTTCAAAAGGTAATAAATGGCACGGTGCTCCTCAACAGCTGGCCAGAATTTCGTGCTTTCATTTCAGTGTTTGATGTTCCCAAATTTATTTGGACACGAGGCATCACGCTGCACATAATACATATATTGGCACGTAAGTTAACAGTACTCGTGCCAGTGTCCTTTACGTCGCAGGCGTAGCTAACCGGCTTAACTAAGAGTAGCACAGTTTCGCTTGTAAAGCACCATCGTTACAAGAATAAAATCGCGCAGGTAGCTTCCAAAAGGGATCGCTGAACGATACTGCAGGTTATACTCTCTGATAGCACGCTTTTGTGAGCAAGACGCATTATTGTATGAGCGCTCGTGAAGCAAAAATTACGTTCCGCGAAACTACCCGTAAAGCGTAGTCTAATTATTACGCGATGCATGCTGAAATGATGAGCTTTCACAAAACGTTGTGCATAACTTGTAATATGGGGCAACAAAACATCGTTTCACTCTTTCGCGAGCTGCACTGTAAATAGGATTCACGCGTACTACAGCGAGAACGTTTTTTTTTTTTTGCAAATGTAACAGCGTACGTATCTGACGAGGTTGCTTCCGCAGCCCACTCAGCACGTACTGTATACATTGTGGACTTGCATGAGCAAGATGTTCTTGATGTTCCAATAAAGTCAGCGAAAATTTCCAGGCTAGAAAAGACGCGAAACACGCTCTCCGACGGGCTGAGTTTCGGGAGTTTCACGTTTGCTCTGTGTAGCGTCTGCTGGCGTGGCAGCCCGCGCATGTTGTTTCGTCGCGTGTGCGATAGATGGCGCGACGCGTGATGCAAATATGGCGATGCACATGGAATTCGCTGTGTTCTGGTCTATACTGCCACCTCAAAGCTTAACAAAGAGTGTTTATTAAAGAGCAGTGATACAACATATCGGAGCATTTTTAAGCGAAGGCTTCTTCGTAAACCTGTGTATAAGAGTGGTATGGTCAAGATGAAATAAAACTTTAATACCACCTCAAAGCTTAACAAAGTGTTCAATAAAGAGCAGTGATACAACATATCTGCAAGACTTGCAAAACATAGAAAATCCATCAGCCTGACGAAGGAAACGCCACCAGCGTCGCTGTGTCATCTGTGTCTCTCCGCGAAGCGGAGCTGGTTGTATTTTTTTGCCCACGCATTTTTTTTTTATTTTTTTCTTTTGCCCACGGGAACGAGGCCATGGGGGTAAACGTATATAGCTTCGCTGTAAAATAAAGACGATAGAAGAGGCGCTGCGTGAGATATGGACGCCATCTGGCAATACGTCGGGAAACATGAGTGCTGTGTTGCAGGCTGGTAGTCCCGGCACAGCAGCAGGCGAAGACCGGTGGGGACCAACGCGACCGGCGGGGACGCCAGCTAGCCCGAACACGCGGTTTGGCGCGAAGCGCTGAAGCAGAAGAAACGTCCGCACTCAAAGAGTACTCTCCACACACTCTTTTATTTACACGTCGCTTGGGTAAAACAGGAATGCCAGAGCGGCGCCCCATGGCATTCGTACAGTGCAATACAGAACCGAAACACAACAATGAGCTCGTGCAGAGGGCACGGAGGAAGGCAAGTTTCAGCGCAGTCGCATTTTCAACGCAGCTTAAGAAACTAAGGTCTTTAGAATTACGTATGTATGCATTTTCTATTAAAGGAACACACCACCTAATACTTACCTAGTGATGTTTCGCCTCAGATATGCGTAATGTTTGCTTTTTGATCGACAATGTACACAAGTATGAACCTAGGCAGCGGTTCAAGATGGCTGGCCCTTGGGCAAGTGGTTCAACTTTGGCCGAGTTGCTGAATCGAGTGACTTGCCGACAAACAAAAAGACAGACAGACCAAAATTTGTCCGTTTAAGTATCCCAAGAAAGACTATCGTCTTTAAAATTGTCGCTGCCTTGGACATGCGATGACTTACTCAGCCCACGACAGAAGCCTGGCGCGTCCCAGGCGCTAGAAACGTATGTCCCACCGGCGGCGTCCCACGCTTTGAGGCCACACAGAGCTTTGAAGCGCGCATTAATTACGACTGCTGCATCGGATGCCACCAGAATGAAGCGCATGAAAGGCGTCCGTGACTCATGAAAGGAGAGATTCCTTTTTTTATCTGCGCAGTAAAACAACATATGGTCATAGGAATCTTCATGGTATGATCGTAACGCATTCTTTGTTGCCATGCAGTTTTTCCACGTTACCACGTACCATGTTTGCGCGTTGTACGGCGCCGTCCATGAGCACAATCGCTGGAAACACTTGCGGTTACAATCGACGGACAGAAACGAAGTTGGCGCACGAGGAAATATGGCCGGGAAGCAGTAGCAATCTTTCGCTTCGTATTGCTAACATCGCGCCTTGTCGCTTTCTTTACATCATTTACAAACGGCGCCATGTAATCCAACCGGTTTATTGCACAACCGTAGCGTTGCATCGCGGCATATTTCTAAAAGCAAAGAAGTAACTTATCCTCCACGATTCGCTCCGGCAGCGCGTTGCCGGAGCGAATCGTATGCACGTATTAAACATTTCAAAATGAATTCACGCAGCCTGTACTCCTAAGATATTTCGTTAGTATAGATTTCTTACACTTGCCTTGCATGGGTGCACTTGTTCACTCAGTGGAACGACAAAGAAATGAAAGAAGTTGCCGCTCGTTTGAGGACGCCAGCACGCTTTGTTGACCGCCCTTGACGTCACGCCGCGTTCTATCGAAGCCAGTGGAACGCACCTCGTGCTGAGGGCTGGATTTGACCTTTTCATACCATTAGTTCACTCAAAAGGGGGCGTCGCTAGGGCTCGGAGAGATTCCCAGTTTCGACAAAACTCGGGCCATCCCGCATATCACTCCAAGAATCATTTGTTTCGGAACCATGGTGTCATGTGAATAATATGGAAGACATGTTCAATATGGCTGAACTAAACTAAATAAACAGCTCTATGTACACAGCCGAAACGCACATATTCACAGATGGCTCTACAACCCAACGCCGATCGTCGTACGGAGTTTTTGTGCTCTCTACAGGAAATTCCCTCTCGTTTCGTCTTGAGAGAGCGACATCCTCTACTTCAGCTGAGTTATATGGCATTAAGGAGACTCCTATGTCTATACTACGAGAAACATGGGTGATAATTACAGATTCCAAAGCAGGCCTGCAAAGTATGTGAAACAGGCATAAGCATAGGCGTGCGCACGGGGTGAAAGGCAGCGCCCCCCCCCCCCTGATGGGGAACCCTGCGCAAGCGTATGGGCATAAGCGTGGTAATCACCAACCTGTAACGCGCGATATCGCCTATCTTCATCAAAAGGCTAAGATTCCTGGACGTAGCATTAGGTTTCAGTGGATACCTGGCCATGCTGGTATTTCGGGGAACGAAAAGGCGGATGAAGCTGCCCGAAATGGACTCCAATACCAAAATTTCAGAAGAATATCTTTTACCAAAGTTGGCCCCTCAAACATCGCAAAAAAAATATGCCCATCAAGAAAAAGACCGTCTCTGACTTTCTGCATTGTATTGACCAAGAAGTGAGAGCCAGAATTTCCCGGACACTTCCTCGCCACCTATAGACGCTGTGTCATCGTCTTAGACTGAACGTGGCATACACGAACAGTTATTTGTACCGCATAGGGCTTACCACTAGTATTTGCTTTGATAACTGTGGCAGCACAGAGGCAATGGTCCACGTATTACTTGAATGCCCCGCGTACCGCGACGCGATGCGATTGTTTGAGCGAGAAATGGACGTGATGTGCCACGATCACTTAGCGTTGCACCGCATATTGGGTCCGGGCATATTGGGCCCGGGCATATTGGGCCCGGGCATATTGGGCCCAGCATATTGTTCTAGAAGGATCCGTTGATGGGCTAGTTGGTACATGTCTTGATATATACTGAGTATGTGCAGCGCAATGAAACGAAGAGAAGACACAGAAACAGCGCCAGTCTATGTCGTTTATGTTTTTTCTCTTGTCTTCGTTTCATTGCGGTGCACATACTCAGTATATATCTAGCATACTGAGCCCGGGAACAGCGACGGGTTTTACAGTCACTGTTCAATCACCTGTCAGAAATCGGCATAGTCGGAAAGCTTTAATAATTGACTATTTCACATAGAAAAGCCTTAACTTACTTGACCCCTAGTTGCAAATATTAGATGCGAAGCATCTGTTGCTTGGGGGTATGTCCCACGGCGTTGGCGTCCGCACTCACTCTACGCATGCGCAACTCTCCTACTTCCCTCTCTCCAACAGCTGCGCGTTACTCTCTCCACTTCTTTCTCAGCACCTGCTTGCGCTTCTCCTGCGTTCTCGCTTCTGCTCTCGCGGCGCATGCGCTACTCTCCTCCTCTAGTCTCCTCTCCTTCAAGTGGTAGAGCGCTGCGCGCGTTCAGTCCAGCGCTTTCTTAGGTTGACTCCTCTGAAATGCGGGCTCGACATGCCGAAATAAGTATGTACTAGAAATATTAGCATGGCAGTCTTTTTTATTCTTTTATACAGTCAAATACCGCCTCACATATGTCCCTGTTGCAGTGACCCAGTGCCGACGCCCCCAGGGAGAGTAATGCCGTTACGGAAAGCTCAAGCACAAGTTTTCGGAAAGGTGGTTCGAGAAATCTTTGCCTTAGATATTGATACCTGCGACATTCTGTGAAAAAATTCTCTATGGTTTCTGCTTGCATCAACTTAGTTGGTGGTTGCCGCCCGTGTGTTCTCTTCTTTGTTTTAAGTGGACCTGCGGTGTGATTTTAGTAATTGTTGGGGTTTACCGCCCCAAAACTAGGATATGGTTATGACAGACGCCGTAGTGGAAGCCTCCGGAAATTTCGATCACCTGGGGTTCTTTGACGTGGACCTAAATTGGGGTGAGGTTTTCCCTTTTTATGTGGCACGTACATTTCTGATGACGCAAAGGAAAAAGCACACGGAACCGTATAGTCATATATGACTTCGCTGTACAACAACATGCAAAGGTTTCGCAACAAATCTAGAATAATTGCAGTGCATATATGAACGGATATTGCGTGGTGAAATAAAATAGCACACTGAAGTAAAAAAAAAATAATATTTACGATCATTAGCCACTGATCTCGGTGCCTGTAACGAAACCGAATAAACAAGTACCTTCGAGATGTAATTATTTTGTCTGAAATAGAGCTCTATCGCGGTCATTGTCCATTCTTGGCGGGTCCGCCATTAGGTACATGAGCCGCAGCATATTTGAGACTGTCATGGTCGATGTTTTTCCCCAAAATTGTATTCTGATTTATTAAGCCTCATTTCGTATACAATTTACATATTTTTTTTCGTTATGTTACTCATAATTGGCTTTATTACGTTTTAAGTATATCACACGGTTCATGGCCCCTCCTTTCTGTGGGTATGTGTCAACAGTATTAAGGAATCATTGCTATCATCATAAATACGGCGAAGTCACGCATCGTTCGTTCGCTCGCGAGCAAGCAAGCAAGCTGTGGTCAGCGCAGCTATGCGTGAGTCATATTTCTGTCTTTTGTTTTTCCAGAGACTGGGAAATTGCTGCAAGATCCGCTTTTATCTCCGTTACTGCTATCCCAGCAGTCTCGTTTTAGTGGTGTGCGTACCGTTAGCGCAATACAAACTGGCCGTCTTCGAGAGCGGACTCCTGATGCGGCCGCGCCCATCCTTGACTCGCTTTACTGCACAACAGTCGGCGCTGCAGCACAACAGAGAAAGGGGCTTAGCGGAGCACAGCCCAGCGAAAACGAAACAAAGGGAAGCTGTTTTTTGCATGAATCAGACTGAAATGCCATACTTGCGTTTTATTCCGTCTGGTAACTCACTGAAATGTCCTTTTCTGTCATGGGCAGTTTGAGTGCTTGTGATTAGTTGCACTGAGGCCCTACTACGCCATCGGGCTTGTGTTCCAGCAGGTGCCACTGGTGGCGCAAATAGTGTCCTACATTTATCTTAATTTCCCCATTACTAAGGTGCTGCTGCATGTAGTATTGACGTTTTAGACATTCTTAAGCACTGGTCGTTCACTCCAACATAAATTGTTATCTGCATTTAGTGTCCCTTTAAACGCATCAAAGATGAATGCGACCTGTGAAAGCGGCAAATACCTGCAAATAGCTACAAATACCTGTGGAAGCAATATAGTGCGCTGCACAGGTTACTTACAAGGATGTATTTCTACCAAAAACAAGTTGCATGCTATAAATATCGGATTGTACTACCGACTGAAAAAAAAATCTGGACGTTCTCTGCATGCAAGTGTTCTCTTTAACAGTGGATCCTCTTGAGACGAAAAATCAGCCAAAAGTTGACATTAAATAATTCTACTCACAAGCCTATTGTGCGGAGATGTGTTGTAATCCATGTCACAATCCGAACTTTTGTGGCGTAAGACACCTCTCCCAGTACCCTGTTCAAGACGCGCCGAGAGGAATATTTATACATTCTTTTACGCAACTAGCTTTCGGCGTCAGTGGAAACGTTCCAGGAAACTGTGATGTTCATGTTAAGTTTAACGGCTTATACACATCTCAAGTGATGGTTAGGGAACCGCGGGGCATCCAACAGCACGCCCGTGTATGGACAGAAAAAAAAACACGGTTGATCCCTCCGTCATAGGAATCGGAATAACACGAAAGTAAAGCATGCCCTTACAGAAGTAACTGAATGCTCACTGTACATTGATATAAGAAAGTTTGCCCAATGTATATTGATGTCTGGCAGCTAATGGCGCCATTTAACGTGTATGCACCCACTTTGGTGATTGGTGGTACATCTCCATCCTGATGACTAACTTCCCTGCTAAATGATTAAACAAACCCTTGTGGTACCTGTAGTAGTTAGCGGTGAAAGCGTAATCAGATAACTACGTGTGATAGCCAGAAGGGCGTCGCATATTGGACGCAGAAATTGGTCGCCATCCCGCGGCATGTTAAAATGTGATTGAACACCACGGCCGGACTAGAGGGAAGCGCAAAGCGCGTCGTGCCGACCCGGTAGCCCAGCCGCGATTTTTCTCGGGGCGAGCGCGTGAGCATGAAACGCGGTGTTACAGCCAGGTGAGGCAGACGCGCGTCGCAGAGCCATTTTTGCTTTGTATTAGCGTGATGCTGAGCGAGGCCGACGCTTTTACGACGCTTGGGCAAAGGTCGCCACCTCGTGGTGTGTTAAGGCATTGACAAAATTGAACTTCTATTGAAAACGCGCCGAATGGGGCGTACGCGTAACGCTTTGCAGGTGCTAGTCGCGGAGGCCACAACCACGGCCGCTAAATAAAAAAGACCTCTTTTTTTATTTAGCGGCCGTGCCACAACAATGACGAATTACTTTACCTTACCACTCCCAGAGGTCAACACCTCCCAGCCGACCGGGAGAGTGGTAGATATAAAAGGCGCGTTCGTAAATCTTAAGAGTCTGTGACCGTGGCGCAGTGGATAGAGTGCCCGGCATCTGCTGCTGCGAACCGAGCAGTCGTGGGTTCGATGCCCGTTGACGGTACCTTTTTTTCTTTGTCATCTGATTGTGTATATTTTTTCGACGTCATTTCCGTGACGGAAATACGTCACTGAAGTCTTGGTGGACCCCGGCATAAAACACTTTCGTGTTAAAAAAGAGTATTTCGTGCATCGTTCTGTCGGTCCAATGTTTCTGGTAAATCTTGGGCAGATTTCACAAGAGAGGACGTTCATAAGATTATGTCTGCACTAGAAGGCGCATTTTCTGACTTCTATGTGCCTGTGCAACCTGGAGCTGCAGAGACATTATTATGCACAGGTAAAGAAAGCAAAGGAAAACAAAAACGACATTGATCGAAACGAACGCTAAGGTGGGCGCAGTTCAGGTGTGAATTGTCAATCACTTATTTTCGTGGCCACTGAAGAAAAAGGCTCCTCATGTTCAGCCGAGCAGCTGTTTTACTAAGGTCAAACTTGTGGTACGCTTCTGCACTTCATGCGCTGACGCTTGTTCCGTCAGCGCATGAAGATGATGCAAGCACGTACACGTGACAATCGCAACGCCTATCAGTAACCACTCGCCAACAGCCCATGCACGTAAATGCTAGTTTGTTCGAGTATCGTCGCACCGCTTCCACCGTATTTGATCTTTATGCGGAAAGTGGTAATATAGGAGCCCACAGGGAAGATTGAAAATGCATTATGGCGGTCATGGCGCTCGGCAGTCGTAACTACGTCGCAAAAAAGATAGGTTCCGTTTAGCTTCACTTACGTTGCCTGTCTTCTTTTTGTTTTTTTTGTTTTTTCAACTCTCTCTGTTCTGCTCTGGGTGAAGCCGTTTCATGAGGGCGCAACGCTCAAGGTTGTAGCGTAAAACAAAACGTGTTGTCTGCAATTGAGCCGCCTTGCCGTGTGAGCAAAAACATCGCAGTAGGCCCTCGTCAATTCGCTGTAGTTACAAAGCCACATTAATGCCTTCCTTGTGTTCTATTTACTTAAATATTATTTGTCCAAGTGAGGGCACCAAGTGAGGGCGCACGCCGCTCAATACATTTCCTGTCTCGAAAGTGGCACAAGTTTGCGTTGAGCGTCCCTGACGGTGGTTATGATGTCCATGCATCGAACACTAAGCGAACCTAGAAAAATAAATTGGTCGGAATTTTCCATCGTACAAACAATGCGGATGACACGCATCGAAAGATAAGCGGGCTTACGTTATCAACAACTTCAATGACATTCTGAGTGCGACATAGCCGATTCTGCTGCTGCTTCGGATAAATGTCTGATGGCTGAGGAAAGTGCACTTTCTATTAGCGCAGCATTTTATAAACGCTTCATACGCAGCTGAACATTGCTTGCAGCAGGCTGCAAATCGCCGTTTAAAATTCAAATTGACCGTATTCTTAACTGATAATTGCAATTCATATTCGTTTCAAAAGAGAGCAGGTTTTTATGCGCAACATGTATGTCCACAAAAAGTTTTAATGAACACGAAAATTATTATTTCGTTATATGTTTGCGCATTCAATACTGAGTTCATTAACAACGATGCCATATTATGGTTTTTGTTTGTCAATGTCAAACACGCATAAGGCGGGGAACTATACCTCTTTTACTGCTATTTTAATGCCACAAAACTGAGTTTTTTTATTACAAAATGTGGCATACGGATCATTTGAGAAATAATGTGATCCTGTTAATTGGTAATGGTCCATCATTGTCGGTATAGCGCAATACTTCACGAATCACGGATACAGAAAGGAGAAACCAGAAGAGCTTGGCGTTTATATATATATATATATATATATATATATATATATATATATATATATATATATATATCTTATCGGGAGGATGTACACCTGAATTTGTGATTGATTTTTCTTTTCAAATAATTCGTTCATTTCGAAAATTTAGTTGCTTAGCATTTAAAACAAATCGTGGGAACTGTGCGATCAGCAGCGTTATCAGAACAAATATGTAAGTGTTTAAACAAAGTTTAACAACTGAAGATGTCATGTCAAGTTGGACGTGTGAGTTTCTTCTTGCTAGTGACCGCGTGGTTCTTGTGATTGCGCACATTCAAAAAGAGGCGAACATAGATGAGCGGATGCGGTTCTATGTAAGCGCACCGGTTTTATTCGTATCAAGTATCTCGCTGCATCGCAATCTGTTGCCAGGAGCTTAGTTATAGAATCATCGAACGGTAAAGTGCTACGCTTACAGCGTGAAACAGCTGTTTCTGTTGTTACGGGGTAGCTTCGAGGTTCATCGCGCACGCAGTGCAGTTTTCTTCACGTAATAAAATGCAAAACTTTATTGCATTTACTGTTTAACAAGTATGCCGGTTCGAGAGAGTCGAATATCGAGTGAACATTCACGTCCTCCTGTGCCTTTCTGGAGAAGAAAGTGCGGTGAGCAGACACAATGGAAGATGTGTGTATATGCTGTTATTTTAAAGTGATGTAGCTACCACTACGTTTTGCCCGTCGCAATTCAAATAAGCCAACAGTGTATACAGCATAAGAGAACAGTGTCTGGAATTGTCCGCCGCGGTGGTGTAGCGGTCACGGTGCTCGGCTGCAGACCCGAAGATCGCGGGTTCGATCCCGGCTGCTGCGGTCGCATTTCGATGGAGGCGAAATGCTTGAGGCCCGTGCGCTGTGCGATGTCAGTGCACGTTAAAGAACACCAGATGGTCAAGATTTCCGGAGCCCTGTACTACGCGTGTCTCATAATCATATCATGGTTTTGGGGCGTAGAACCCCAGATATTATTATTATCAGTCCCTGCAATTACTTTGGCAGCATTTCTGGGCCTGATGTGAAATTGCGAATGTCTTTTCAGGCATTGTATCAAATACCGTATGTTTGTTTTCTTTTGCAGGTGTGTCTACCATGTCCAGCCAATATGGCGGTAAGTTGGTGGGTCCTGTGTATGTTGCCGTGCTATTAAAAACAACTTTCTTGTAGTATATTATTCCAGAGAGCAAATTATTAATTCGCTCTTGTAACAAAATGGCAGAATTAGTTTTGCTTGTCTAAAACTGAGTGGCCGCACAATTAGAGACATTTATAAGGAGTCACAAATAAGCATTCCCTTTCCTGAATTTGTAGTACCTATGATTGATTCAGAGACGTTTAATAGCTCTAAATTGGACGAACACAATAATCACTGTGACTATAAGGAATATATTTTGCAAAAATAACAGCTACATTCAAAGCCGAACATATCGAACTTGCAAAAATGCGGGAATTCCCGGTGAAGCGTGGACAGTCGAACTTGGTAGATTTCACGGGATGTGCCTCTCTCGTGAATCGCAAAAGCCTCAGCTATCTCATGTGTGTTCTATGGTTCTTGTGTCGCATTTCGGCATTTGGCATTTTTCAAATGCCGGCGCGCCGCCGAACGATGCGACATGATTTGCCAGGCTGCCGCTTTTTCCCATGTACAGATGTACAGAGACCTCGCATGTTTCCAGAAGCGCTCGTTGAAGCAGTGTCCCGTCTGTCCCACGTAGGTACGACTGCAGCACAGCGGGATCTCACAGATAATGCCGACTACACAATCGACGAACTGCTGCGTATTATTATTTTTTTTTTCGGCATACTTAACACTTCTCTCTCCCGTTCACTTTCCTGTGCAACGTGCCTAGCCTGTTCGGTGGGTAAAAACAACACGAATTCGAGCCCTCCCAGCGATTTTCTGCGCTTATAGACTATGCTACGTAAGGCATATGGGCGCCGACATCATAGGCTGTTAAACGAACGTTTTCGTATTTTTGTATATCTGACGCGAACCGATAAAGTCAGGAAACGCATAATGCACCAACCGAACAGTTTTCATGTGAATACGCGCACCGTAACACTGTTCGCTTAGTTGTTCAAGATAAAGCACGGCAAGGTTAACAGCCCAGCATGGCGGCACCGAAACCCTTCCGTAAAATAGTCTATACGTTTGTGTATGCTCCCGTCGCCCATAGCGTTTCTCTGTATTTACGGGAATTAGTTCGATATGTCTGGTAATGAGCAGATACGATGAAAGATGTGTGTATGTGCTGTTATTTTAAAGTGATTTAACCATCACTAAGCTTTGCCTATCGCAATTCAAGTCAGCCAACAGTGTTTAGAGCATAAGATAACAGTGTCTGGAATTGTCCACCGCGGTGGTTTAGTGGTCACAGTGCTCGGCTGCTGACCCGAAGGTCGCGGATTCGATCCCGGCTGCTGCGGTGGCATTTCGATGCAGGCGAAATGCTTGAGGCGGCCCGTGTGCTGTGCGATGTCAGTGCGCGTTAAAGAACACCAGATGGTCAAAATGAGAGACCTCTCCACTACCGGGTGTCTCATAATCATATCAGGGTTTTGGGACGTAAAACCCCTTATAGTATTAGGCACTTTTAGCTGGGCATTGACGGTCCGCTCCGGTCAGACCGGCGAATGCACACGAACGCGTAAAGGAACTGCAGTGCGCGTGACTCAGTTAACACACAAACACGTTGAAAGAACTGTAGTGCGCGTGCGCAGAGCGATCGTGTGACCGGCGGAACGTAGAACGCATCTCTCGCCCCGCTCGTGAAGCCAACTGACCGGACCGTGAAGGTGCGTCCACTTGGTTTCGCCGTCGTTTTGCACCCGAGCTCACCGCGTCTCGGCAAGAAGTGCTCGTCAAAAACACGAAATCTATGCAGTTCCTGCACTCTCTCGGGACGCTACATCTGCGGGGGGGTTGAGCGTAAGCGGCGCTCTGCTAAAAGAGCCTATTATTAACAATGCCTGGAAGAACTTTGGCGGCATTGCCGGCCCTGATGTGAAATTGCGAATGTGTGTGCAGGCATTGTTTGAAATACCCTATGTGTGTGCGTTTTTTTACAGGTGTACCTACCATGCCCAGCGAATTCGGCGGTAAGTTGGTGGATGCTGTGTATGTTGTCGTTATTAAAAACAACGTTCTTGTTATTAGGGGCGAAGCTCCTTAAGGCGGCACCCGTTCGTCCCTCGTCGTGCTCGTAGTAGTGAGTAACAAGTCTTACCCTTTGACCTCCAAGGTGGTGCCGGTGGGAGATTTCTCCTGTGCGTTGTTGAACAATAAAAAATTCGCAGCGTGCGCGTTAACTAAAAGCCGAATTCTTCTGTCTCTGTAGAAGTGTAAGTGTTAGCTAAAAGCCGACTTCTTCTGTCTCTCATTCCCATTAGCAGCCATTGTTTACCTCCAAGGTAGTGCCTGGTGAGATTTCTCCTGTGCGTGATTAAACAATAAAAATTTTGTTCAAAACGCCGTTGATTGATGAAATAAACCAACGAAAGACGCCAGATGTTTTCTAAAAACAAGACGAAAGAACGCCAGATGTTTCTAAAGCAAAACGAAAAAGACGCCAGCTGCTTAACGAAAGACGCAAGGTGTTTTCTAAAGCAATGGTTTTCTAAACAATGAAAATTCACAGCGTACATGTAAAATTAAAGTGAGCTGCAAGTCGTCATAACTCATCGAACCTTTAGTATAAACGCGCCCGATCTCACGTCGGTGATGATGTACTGGGCAGAATTCACGGAAGATTCACGGTTTACCGATGAACCTCCGCAGCTTCGCCCACTCATCATCATTCACTCCGTGGATATGCTGTGATTTTTTATTTCAGAGAGCAGATTATTAAGGCGCTCTTGTAACCAAATGACCTCATTAGTTTTGCTTGTCTAAAACTGAGTAGCCGTACAATTAGAGACATTAATAAGCAGTCGTAAATAAGCAGTCTCTTTCTTGAATTTGTACTACCTATGATTGATTAAGATATGTTAATTAGCTCTAATGTGGGGGAATACAATAATACATGCGACTATATGGGAGATATTTTTCAGTGAATAGAAAACCTCAAAAGAAGTCAAGAAATAACAGCTACAATCGAACCCGCACATATAGAACTTGCAAAAATGCGGGAATTCCTGTAGCGTTGACAGTTGAGCGTGTTGGTACATTTCACTGTTAATACGGAGGGGTGTTTGGCTTTATTTGAAGAACATATATAGGGAACCCAAGCTCAACTTTGGGCTCCACGCTCCCACGGCCGATCTATGCGTTACTGGGGACAGACGTTGCCCGTGAAGGCGGTTTATCACCGGATTTGGCAGCGGCGGCGGCAACGACACGTGCGCGCATGCCCTCCTCATTCGGCCCGAGCACTGCTAGTCAGTAATTGTTACATTGTGGCGAACCACACTGAAAGTGCATTCCGAGGGCTCTGCGCGTGCGCGAAAGCGGAGGCGGCAGTATTGTGTCCGCGGACACCCCATTTGCCATAAGAGCAGTGGCGCCGCTCGACGTTGCTTTCGAAGCCTATATGCAAAAATTGATGCGCAAATGCATAAGAATTCGTGCATTCCAACGCGTGCTGATAGATTAGTATTAAGGGACACCAGAGCGAGCACAGGTGACACGCGATTACAAGCTCATGCCGTTAGAATAGCAAAGTTCCTTGCCAATTATGCCGATAGCTGACCTACTTACACAGGATGCGCCTCTCTTGTGAATCACAAAAAAAACGCCTCAGCTATACCATGTGTGTTCTCCGGTCCTTGTGTCGCATTTTGACATTTGACATTTTTCAAATGCCGGCGCGTCGCCGAACGATGCGACATGAATTGCCAGGTTGCCGCCTTTGCCCATGTCCAGAGACCTCGCATGTTTCCAGAGGCGCTCGTTGAAGCAGTGCCCCGTCTGTACCACGTAGTTATACGACTGCAGCACAGCGGGATCTCATAGACAACGCCGAGTACACAATTGACGAACTGCTGCGTATTAACTTTTTTTTTTCGGCATACATCGCGCTTCTCTCTCCCGTCCACTTCTCGTTCCAGCCGCCTTTTCATGGTCACCGACCAGCTATCGGGCGCCAGGTTCCTTATACTCGTAGATACGGGAGCGGAAATCAGCGTTGTGCCCCCGACTAAGGCCGACCGTTCGAAGTCACAGGGGCAAGTGCTTCGTGCTGCCAACGCCTCGTCTATAGCGACGTATGGACTCCGATCTCTCACCCTTGACTTCGGTCTTCGCCGCATTTTCCGGTGGGTTTTCGTCATCGCAGACGTGGTTCAACCGTTCATCGGCTCGGACTTCCGCTCATACTTCGATTTGGATGTCAGCGTGCGGCGGCGCCGCCTCATAGACGGTCAGACTCGTTTCTCCATCTCGGGAGTCCTGTCCGACATCGCTCCAATGGCCATCCGCATGCTGATACCTTCCTCACCGTTCGAAAAAAAAATGGCGAGTTTCCCAGAGTTACCAAAACCGTGCAACCTCATTCAGCCGCCGAAACATACGGTGAGACACTACATCGTCACCCGGGGTCCACCGGCAGCCGCTTGACCACGCCGCCTGTTGGCGACCGCCTAGCAATTGCTAAACGGGAGTTGGACCACATGCTGCAGCTCGGCATTGTACACCCGTCGTCAAGCGCTTGGGCTTCCCCGTTGCATTTGGTGCCAAAGCGTGATCCTGGTGACTGGCGTCCTTGTGGGGACTATCGAGCGTTGAATGCCAAGACTGTCCACGACAGCTATCCCCTACCTCACATCCAGGATTTTACATCACGCCTCCACGGCTGCACAATTTTCAGCAAAGTGGACCGTGTTAAAGGGCACCTCACCAGGCCACATAGCAAATTTTAGTTAGACGCTGGAAGTTGTTGTGTGCCGAATGAAGAGCAGTATGCCGCAAGAATTTTTCAAATCGGTTCTTTACGAGCTGAGAAAAACAATAATTTGTAGCGGCGCGAAACCATGATGCGAGGAGGCGAGTTTCAAACCCTTGCCACTCGCCCCGTGTAGCCTTCGCAAGCCAAATCCCTTCCCTGCCCTCTTCACTTGACACACACGCATGAACACGTCATGCGCATGCATGGTCACGTGCGCATGACGTGCCCGAGCCAGCCGGAGCACGCGAGCGGCGTTGCACGGCAGCTACCTTCTTTTTTATGTAGCGGTCATGGGCGTTTTGTCGGCGTTCTCTGTGGTGTACTGCCCGTCTCTGCGGGACGGGCATGAAAATTGAGACATTTGTACGGGCACAAGAGTGGCGGTATCATAAGCCAGTGCCGCATTGACGTTTCCTTGGACGCGGTAGAATAAACGAGCATAATGAGTGCTCGAACGCGCTAGAACATTACTCCACGGCTGGCGTCTGCTCGATGCGCTAACCGCGGGGACACGAACGCATGGGAAAGGGAGGCACATTAGCCCCGCATGTCGCTGCAATTCACGAAAAAAAGAATGAAAAAGACGCACACATTCCCTTTGTGTGTCTCATTATTTCTCTCAAGTTTTATTAATCTATTCAAGCAACAAATTGCACAAACTACACATGTCGTGTCAAATAATTATCGCAGCGTCACGCGCTACTGTTGGCGACGTCAGAGCACAGTCGTCTACGTAGAGGAGCGACGTCACACACTACCACCTACGTAGGGCCATTTTCTCATGTACGTCATACCCTCATTCTCTAAAGCGCGCGCCCGCGAGAGGAAGGGCAAGCAGCGTTCACCTTGAAATTTGACCAATTTCCGCGGCGCGTAGCGTTGCAAATTTCGGCAGACGTGATCGTGAACGCCCAGTGTATGCATTGCGCTCGTTAGCTCAAAATTGTCAAACCTGGTGAGGGGCCCTTTAAGGCGTACCAACAGATTCCTGTCGAGCCCGCCGACATACCTAAGACCGCCATCACGACGCCCTTTGGGTTGTTTCAATACGTGCGGTGCCTTTTGGACTCCGCAATTCCGCTCAAACTTTCCAGCGGTTCCTTTCTGAGGTCACGCGGGGCCTCCCTGCTGTGTTTGCGTACCTTGACGATGTCCTCATCGCCAGCCGCACCCCTGAAGATCATGAGCACCATCTTCGCGTTCTGTTCCAACGTCTACAGCAGTACGGCCGCGTTGTGAATGCCTCGAAGTGTACTTTCGGCGCATCTCAGCTCGAGTTCTTGGGCCATCACATATCATCTAAAGGAATACGCCCTCTCCAGTCCCAGGTAAAGCCACCCAGGATTATCCTCAGCCTAAAACATTGCGCCAATTACGCCAATTCCTGGGCCTTGTGAACTTTTCTAGGTGCTTCATACCACACTGTGCCGAACTGCTACGACCACTCACCGACCTCATTCGGTCAACAGCCGTCCCGTCCTCCGCCATTCCTTGGTCGTAAGAGGCCCAGGCCGCCTTTACTGTTGCCAAGCAAGAGGTCGCTAACGCCGTGCTTCTTATTTATCCGCGCAGCAACGCCCCTACTCGGTTGATGGTGGACGCATGCAGCGTGGCCGTCGGAGCCGTCTTACAGCAGTGCATTAACTCCGAGTGGAGACCCTTGTCGTTTTACTCTCTTAAGATACTTCCTGCTGAGACCCGCTACAGCGTCTTCAGCCGGGAATTACTAGCCATCTATGCTGCGATACAGCACTTTCGGCATTTTCTGGAAGGATGCTCGTTTTACATGCTGACTGATAATAAGCCACTGGCGTATGTTTTCCGCACTAACTCATCCAAGTACGTGCCCGTGAACTCCGCCATCTTGCTTATATATCGGAGTTCACGACTGATATCCGCCACGTGAAAGGAGCTGACAACACTGCCGCAGATGCCGTTTCTCGTATAGCCGCGGTTAACTCTCCATCTCCAACCATCGACTGGGCCTCCTTCTCCTCCGCACAGCAGGATGATAGAGAGCTTGCCGCTTTTCGGGAGAACCCCCGTTCTCTCCGACTACGTCTGGTGCCTCATCCATTATCATCTGAGCCCTTGTGGTGCGATGTCTCAGCTGACCTTCCCCGCCCTTTCTTTCCCGCTTCATTACGACGCACCATTTTCCACTCCTTACACGACATCTGTCACCCCGGCATTCGGGCTACTCAACGTCTTTTCACCCAGCGCTATGTCTGGCCCGGAATCAACGGTGATGTGCGCGCTTGGACGCGCATGTGCCTGCCCTGCCAGAAGACAAACGTCTCCCGTCATACTAAGACGCCTCCCCAATCTTCCCTTCCACCCGGCTGTCGTTTCGACCACGCTCATGTAGACATTGTGGGCCCTCTACCAGTGCCTCAGGGGTATCGTTATATTCTGACCATGGTCGATCGTTTCACACGCTGGCAGTTCCAATTAAAGATATCACCAGCGAGACAGTTGCCCACGCTTTCATTTCTACGTGGGTATCCCATTTTGGCTGTCCTGGCACCGTGACAACAGACCGTTGACGTTAGTTTGAGTCCTCTGCGATCATACTCTTCTCTGACGTGCGATCGGTGAAGCAGGTCGCCCCCTTCAACGTTTATACGCGCTTTACTGCGTCAGCAGCGCTCGGCCAGCAGCATGCATCTGGGCCGTCATCCAACAAAGGCCGGAGGGCCAGATGCCGGCCACGTTCAATCAAAACACTCCGCCGCTTCCCCGTGGCCACAGTAACGCTGCAGGCGGCCTTGTCCACCGACAGCCTTCTACACATGAATAGCACAGTCTCCAAGGAATAATTAGGACGGTACTTGTAAGCTTCCTTCCCTCCTTACGCGCATTCCCGGGCTCGAGGGTGCTGAAAAATTCCCGCGCTCCGCTGGTGCGTCGGGCCATTCCACAGAACTGCCTACCCGATTTGGGTAGGTGTCAATGACCACAGGCAACGAGGAAGCATGCGGGGAGAAGGGATAATAGGAGCCTCCGAGAAAGCCGGGACGCTTTTTAATAATATCTGGGGTTTAACGTCCCAAAACCACGATATGATTATGAGAGACGCCGTAGTGGAGGGCTCCGGAAATTTCGACCACCTGGGTTCTTTAACGTG
>NC_051177.1:181973561-182158886 GCF_013339695.2 Rhipicephalus sanguineus | reverse complement strand
TAAGGCTTTTTTTTTTGCAAATTTGTTTGCGTTGTTTGATCCCTGTTTTTATTATGGGTCATGTTCTTATTTTCTGGCTTTCATGTTCTTGCTTTTGGTTCTTGAACATGAATTACATGCATTATCGTTACCGCTACATTCTTTTTTGTTGACATCTTTGATATGTCATCTATTTTGTGTTTTTCTGCGGATTCTTCAAGTTTCGTTTTTTTTTTGTATCGAATGTTCTTTCCCATTTTGATAAGTAGCATGCCCTTCCCCTCAGTAATGTGCAAACCCGAAGGGTAAAGTAAATAAAACTGTACATTGCTATGCTTTACGCTCTCCCTTCTCCTTTCCCCCTTCACCCTAACATCACTCCTCCTCACTCTCACATCCCATTTTCACCCCTTGCTCTACTATACTACACATGGCTATGCTATGCTTATACACTTCGCTTTGCACGGTTGGGCCGAGTTTGCTGCGGTTGCCGGCCACGGTCAGAACTCAGTAGGGGTGTGCGAATATTCGAGTTTCGAATTCGAATCGAATAATACCTTATCGAATAATTCGATTCGACTTTCGAATAGCTGGTATTCGAAGTTTCGAATAATTCGACAGGACGAATATCTAAAACGTGACAAAGGCCAATGGTGCAACTTAGTTAGGGTGGGGTGGTTAAAGTAACGCCAACGTCGTTACACAATGACTTTTGTTAAAAATTTCACTGATGCCCTGGTTCAAAGGCGAGCGCATGGTTATTTTAAAGGAGATTATGTAATTTTCGCACGATGTAAAAAAAACACATGAAAAAACTTTTCTCCCAGGTCAA
Organism: Rhipicephalus sanguineus; assembly: GCF_013339695.2. Taxonomy (NCBI): domain Eukaryota; kingdom Metazoa; phylum Arthropoda; class Arachnida; order Ixodida; family Ixodidae; genus Rhipicephalus; species Rhipicephalus sanguineus. The sequence continues at coordinate 182,158,075 of NC_051177.1, read as the reverse complement.
CCGTCGCAATTCACGCAGCGCTAAGTTACTGCAATTTTGCCTAAGTCTTTGTAAGCTGGAGAAAAATTGTTCTACGCGACTTTCGAAAGGCGGCGGTAATGCCACAAGTAGTTGAAATTTGTTCAAATTTTTAGGAAAGCTTTTGAGTTTTCCTCTTCTTCAGACAAAAACGCCTGCCCTTCAAAATGCCGGGTACTTTTCATTTCTTCTGGGTTTTTAGAGAGGCAATTTTAGCTGCCAGACGTCATGTGTGTTTGTATATTTGTGCAGTAGCTCGACCGATAAATACATGGAAACATCACCTTCCGCGAAAGTTCTACGTTCTTCGCTAATCCTATTTGTGGTGAATGGCACATAGGAATAGTTTTCTTGATATCATATACCATTTGAAAAGTGGAACAATATTCAGGGACAAGAACAGCACTCGACCATTTCGACAGCGAAAGAAAAGACCCGAAAATGAAGAAAAATGGTCGGGGAGCTTTACAGCAGTTAATATTAATATCTGGGGTTTAATGTCCCAAAACCACGACATGATTATGAGAGACGCCGTAGTGGAGGGCTCCGGAAATTTCACCCACCTGGGGTTCTTTAATGTGCTCCTAAATCTGAGTGCACGGGCTTGAAACATTTTCTCCTCCATCGAAAATGCAGCCGCCGCGCCAGGGATTCGATTCCACGACCTTCGGGTCAGCAGTCGAGCGCCATAACCACTAGACCACCGTGGCGGGGCAGATTTACAGCAATAGACCACCACCTTATGAAACATCATAAGAGGCGCAGGTGCAGGTGGTCTTCTACTGCTGGAAACGAAGTGCACACAACTCTCCTGGCACAACTTGTTTAGTGCTCCAATGCACCTATGTTTTGGCCGCTTCATCCCAAATACACTACCCTCTGATCGCAAGACGGTCCCTTAATTTAATACTACTTTCAAGGGTCAGCGGGACATGTGTGTCCCATTTGTTTTCAGTAATGTAGCGGCTTCATTTTCATGAAAGTTGTTTTGTACTATATATTTGTGGTTTATATCCGCATACCACAGCTGGCTTTTATGCCATCGTCTGAAAAATATAGACGTACCTACAAAGGCTTCAAACGATGAAGTTCTCAGCAAGACAACTGAGATTTTTGATGATATATTATGCAGTTTTAGAATAGTGTACGCAAAAATAGCGTTCGTTGCGGTCGCGCGCTATTTCCGTCACTTAATGGGTGACCGCAAGAGGATAGCGTACGACGCATGCGCAGCGACGACAAACGCTAACGCAAGGCTTTGCGTACGCTATTATAAAATTGCCTGCGTTTTATTCGCGAAGGAATGCGCACCTCCTTCGAATTCGGGCCCCATAAATTAGTTTGGACATCTTCCTTGGTGCAACGGACACTACTGAAAGGAGGTGCTCCTTTGTCGTGTATTAACTCTTTGAGTGCTTGTCCAATACATGCCGCTTATAGTCGGGGACAGCTTTATAAAGCAGTGAAATTTGCACACCCAAGGCGAATATACGCAAGCCTCTACCACTGGGCACGCACTGAAGACTGGCGTTATGAGCCAGACGAACTGTGGCCCTGCGGACGGAGAACGTGGCGGAGAACATAAGCGGGACTGTTTGCTTAGGCGTGGTGGCATTGATCTGCAGCGCTTCGATCATTTGAGCGGGGCCTCTCCTACGTTCTTAAGTTGTACCCTACTGAATTTTAAATAACTGTGGAATATCCCTACGCCACGCTTATTAAGACTGTTAATGTTATCGCTCGGCCGAAGACGCGCCTTCATATATCGAGACTTTATAGAATGATGTCACCAATTTTTAAGCGGAAGCACATTGTCTGTAATATGATTGCTGGACGACTCCATTGGAGAGGCGAGGGAAATGCGTTTTGAACGCAGGAAAGCAGATAATATTGTCACGTGGTTGTGACGGTGAAGAAGGCTGCAGGAAGACTAGGAAATACGCAACTCTTTATTTTGGCAAATTTGTGCCCACAAATTGAAGTCAATGTACAAGCAACAGACGCTGCACACTGATAGCGGCGAGAACAGTCGGCGGCCGTCGAGAAATGTGATCATCGGTGGAACACGTTGTGTTTTATGCATTAGTCATCGAACCTCCCATCGTTATCGCTGGTGTTCGCATAAGCTGTCGAATAAACTAGATTATTCGCGTCCTGTGCGTAATCTTAACAGAATGATATCCAGCAATTGCGAAGCTCCCCAAACATTGTGATGCGGTCGGCGCCACATGTTGCTACCAGTTTCCTTAGGTGGAACCCTAATACATCAAAATAAATCAATGGCACTATTACGCTGTAGTGTACATGCGCCAATAAAAAGTTTGCGGACATGTGCCCCGAGGTAAAGGTGAATTTTTCATGTGTTAATGCATGCTGCTTTTTAGTCAACAACTATATACATTAAAGAAAATTCTAACGGCTCGCCTTTAAAATTAATCACCATGTTCCCGTAGTAGCGCGAACAGGGCTTCATAGCAAATATCGAGCCACGTGAGTTTTTATACGGCGTGCGCTTGCAATACATTCTGTAAATAACTGGATATCGTTTTAACTGTCGATCACATTTTGGTGGCCGTCGACGGCACTAGCCGCAAGTGCTATGTAGAGTTACTGTCTGTGGTTGCTTTCGGAACTCTAGTGTTATGCTTTAAGATCTTTGCGTTGCTCGACGTAAATTCGGTCAATGAAGCAGTATGTGCTTAAGGAGCGCACACCTCATCCATTTACATTTACGACAGCCTAAGAGTACGTCCGAGCAGCACCATGCTAGCAGAAACCTAACGTTCGCACTAAGTGATGAGCACTATGCGAAAAATCTTTTAGAATCTACGTAGAGAGAAGATAGAATAGAATAGAAAAAATGCACCGATGGTTACGATAATCCGAAGGGCGTGCAGCCCTTTAAGTGTTTTATTTTGCTATATCGAGGCAAACATATTTATGCCGCGTTGGTTGTGATGGCTTTCTGCTTTGGCAGCGCAAACAGGAGGGTACGAATATTTTATGTTGTAGCCGCGTTAACAGACCATATGGCAACAACTTACAACAACTTAGAGCTCTAAATACCACATACCGAATTTCAGTCAAGTCACCGTCGTCAAAAAGCATGCGGATCTGCGCACGCGCTAGGCCATTCAGGCATTTGTCATTGCCATGCCTGGTCCTTCCCTGCCTGGTCCTTCCCATGCCTGGTACTTCAGCGCACACCCAGGTACTTGACAAAACAAATGCATATCTGATAGATTAACGCCTCCTTCAAAGTCTGTAACCTCTAGCCATTACGCGATCTTGTTCATCACGCGTCTTTTATTGTTTTTCTATGCCATCTCAAGCTACACATTTTGCGTTCGCGCAATGAACCACTGTGGGAAGTCAGCGTCTGTCTTGTGCGGTTCTCTTCCGGTGTCCCATTTCTCCTATGTTTTAAACAAGCCTGCCTACCTGCGTGTTTCAAACAAAGCCCGTCTAACCAACATTTAAAGGCAGCGCTGGCGCATTAGGTGTCGGAGCGTCTTAGCTCGCAAGCTTTTACTGTTTCCATCGTTCTATCGATACTCTTCGATACTGCTGCACATGTGACCACAAGCACCAGCGTGCCACCAGCTTCTTTTTCAGCTCTTCCGTCAAATTTTATTTTCGATCACATAACTAATCGCTGACATATTATCCGCACTCAAGAACACATATACTAAGTAGTTCTTGAAAAGGCTTCTTGACGCGCATGTTCGTTGTTTTTCTTAAAAGCGAGTATTCCCTACAGTTTATGCGGCATCCGAATACTTTGTGTGTGCGTTTGCGTAGTTATGTTTTACGTTGTTTATTCGTGGAGGAGGAAGTGGGAGGGCGCAAGCGCTGCGTTCAAGTACTCTTTCCACACTTTCCATCCTGTCAGCAAAACGAATGATTGTTTTGATGCTGTGGCGCTTTTTTGACGTGCCGCGATAAAAAAAATAAACTTCTAAGTCAACTCGCCCAATAACAAAATTTCCTTTATTTTCCAGGATTCGAATGGGAAGAGTAAGTAATCAAAATCAGCTTTTCCTTCTTCAGCACTCCGCCTTAGATGAGCCATTCTCTGCTAATCGTCTCAAATTGCTCTCTATGCAGTTTATGCGTCGATAGGAATTTCAGGCCACTACTGTAGGTAGCAGAGATGGCAGAAAAATCCCTTGACCACAAGGAGATCCGGCGGCATAGCAGTGCTATAAGCATTACATTTCGTAGAAGGTTTTTGTGCATTTTTCCGCTCGTAACTTCCGCGGGTTGTTCTGAAATTCTCTATTGCGTCTGATCATCTTGAATTCCGAAGCACAATCCCATGTATCGCATAAATTACTTATATAGATCGGTTAAGGAAACTACTCTATGGCATATTTTGTCTATAAAATGATAAGGGGGAAAGTCGCACGTGCGTTGCTGACTGATGCTTTTTCCGTTTTTCCGTTCATATAGTAGCATAAAGAAGACCAACATTTCGCAAAACGATTAAGTCCACGGGACGTGCGAAGCAGGATGGAGGAAAACAGACCTCCCAGCGTCTCCCTAAACAAAGAATTTTTTTAAAATCCAGAGCAGTGTTTGCCACTCTAGCCGCCGCAATTTCCTTGGCAGTTTTTATAGAACCTAGCATTTCAAGCAGCAAAATTTACCCCAACTGATGCGCTGAATATGGTATCACTCCTCTCGATACAACTATAAATTAAAACTTGAAACAGTATATGCCCCTATTCTAAAGGACCTTTGCGCATAGGCAGACATGGAGCGCCACTTGCCAGTCCTGCACACGTGAGGTCTACGTGAGAGACAACAGCTGAGGCATCTCATTCATTATTTACGGTTATTGGACGGCCGGCTCACGCGTGTGCTTTCACCGCTATCGACATGCCAGGCCTCAATCATTAAACGCCTTTCTCCATTCTTGTGCCTGCATAAAACTGCGCATTCTTCGAATTCTGGTGTGCATTTACACTCTCGACAATGTAAAAATAGGTTCATGGTGAGCCTCCGGTTAACGACCTCTTAAGCTACTGCCACGCGCACTAATTTGTTTTTATTTTTATCTGATTGGGCTAAGCCCCCAGAAACCCCCAGTTACACTGTAAGAAAAAAAAGAGTATGCGTGACTCTTTTCGGAGAGTTCTGACTTGCCACGTATAGGACTCTCTTTAAATAGTCACGGTGACTCTGTTGGTGGGTCAGGGTCGGCTCGCTCTAAGAGAGTCCCCTGACCCTCTAGGAAGAGTGGGAAGACTATCATCCGGAGGATCACGTTACCACTTATAGGAAGTCAGACGACTCTTGCCGGTAACGCTACGTCACGGGGGTCAAGTGAGCCACACCGAAGCGTCAGCGACTCCACAAGTATTTTAAGCTACTCCTTTGACCCTTGCTCTACTTTTGCGCGACTACTGTTGATAATAGTGGAGTATTCATTTTAAGCAAGTCCAATAATACTTGCCGTTCTGCCCAGCGACTGCAAAAAAAGAATAGTTCAATTTTAGCATTATTTTAATAAAACTCGTCAAAACAACACATATTTTCTAGCAAAGTTATATAGAAAGCGCGAAAAGATGGTCAGTGATTTCCAATTAAGAAGTTAAGGTATTCCTAATTTACATGCTTGTATGAGTATAGCGAACTAAAATGTGTGACTGTGATGTGCACAGTGTCATATGGTGCTAAATAAACAGCAGAAATTGGCATCATGTTTCTATATTTATTCTTATGATTAAGAATAAATCAAGAAGTGGTGACGGCTGGAGACATCAGACTTGTGGCTTGCTAGGTTGTCGCTCCTGTTCAGCGTGAGCATCACGAAAAACGGTATCTGAAAATAAGAACGTGATATTATGATGAGAAAATGAAATTGCAGTAAACGTTTGCAAAACCTACACAATAAGTGGTTCACACAGACATAATAAAGGCTAACAACAAAACAACAAATGCAAACAGGCATGGTCAGGAACCAAGTTTTTTGACGTCGAGATCAGACATGTCATATTCTAGAATTACCGCACATAGCTCCCACAATCACGCACACTCACTCGATTCTGTAATAACGCCCAACGTCATCGCAGTGTATGCAAATCACGAAAACAGCAAACAGAAACGAGGGAAGAGTGCACGGCCGCGGCCGCACCAACGCGCGCCGTCGAAAGTCTAGAGCTTTTTCACTTTACCGGTGAAGCGTGCCCAACTTGAATGACCGCGTACGTTCTGGAAGCACCGTACTATATCTGCACCTCAAACTACCGTATTTAAGCCAACAAAAACCATTATATATTGTGCGTCTGAGCGTTCTGTACACAGGCATTCTTTTTCACGTTCCCACGCGCCGAAGCACGCTACACACTCAAGGTCGATGGAAATGTTATGAAGTAGACTAAAGTGCATCTCAAAACGACATCTTGCACATTCAGTAGCGCAGACACAACGTGCGATCAGCAAAAAATGACCCTTGATAATTGTTTGCATCGCTCACTATAAGGGAGCTTGCACAGCAACGCGCATAGCGGTGGCAGTTAGTTGGCATCCGCAACAACCCTGCGGACACAGGCTGCTGTTGGAAATGGCTGGCAGATAACTTCCGCAGAGCTGCTGCAGACGCCCAGCTAAAGCTGTATAATTGCTGTTTTGATCATGTGGCGGGTTGCGCAACAGTAAGAAGGTCGCGCGCTCGCCGTCTAATTACCTTCCACTCGCTCAATTTTGGCTTGCTGGTGCATCCCAATTGAATTTGGCGCTAGATCGCCCCTTTCACCCCCCCCTTCCGTCATTCGGATCCTCAGTCCTCATCAAGATGGCGTCCCCCAGTGCGTGTCTGCAATGCGCCGCCATGTTTAGTACCGCCCCCAAACACCAGGCGTTCGTCCGGCGCTGCGAGCGAATATCGCGTTCCATGGATGGTATAGGAAGTTTCACTCCCCTGACTCAGCCCCTTTCACGGTAGCGGTAGCGCACGTGCGCACGCGTTCTTCTCTCGGTGCGGGTAACTGGGAGGCCGTCAGCTGGGTACGTTGAACCGAGAGGCTTGCTGTGCGAAGCTGCGCACTTCCACGATGGCAGAAGCGACCCCGCGGAAGCGCAAGCATGGTCCGAAGTATTGCGGTTTAGTGGCCAGCCACAACAGTGCAGACAAGGCACACGATTCACGTGTTAAACGGGCATGTCGCACGAGAAATAAAGGCGGCAAGCGTGGATAGCTGACAGCGCTGTCTCGCCTTCTATTTTGGCTGTCTGAGTTCATCGCTTTCGTTCGTTCCGACTACCTGAATCGGTAAGTAACGGGGCGCATGCACGCAGCGACTACAGTAATGATTACTCGCTGTCTTCTCGCATTGATAAAGTCCAGTTATGGTTGTAGGTGAAGCAACTTTGTGTTTTGATTCCCCGTGCTCGTGAGACCTACCCGTCGTTGTTGAACGTTCACATTCGCGTTATACCGTTAGCGTTGCGCGGTTGGTTGAATTCAACTGAACTCGGCACATTGTCAGAAGTTCGGCGCCTGCAATGCACGCGTAGGGAAGGCTGCTTTATCACGCCGGAACGGACGTCCGTGCATTTTCAGCAAGCTTTGACATCGTTCTGCAGGTTTGCTTTGTTTTTGTCACTTTATTAGTGTGATATATATTTAAGCCGCTAAATACAACTGGCACTTAATACATGCTTTGCAATTGCAACCTTGAAGTAACCTTCTGACTTTGTGCGATTTTGTAGCCGCGTTCGCGCAGCAGGTTTTATACCCCTGTCAAGTCGATATCATAAAAAGAGACTGCAAGCATGACACGAGAGCCGAAAAAACGAGGCGAGCAGTTCATCTTGCTTCACAGTGGTTAAAGCTCAGCTAGCTGCCTCGCGTCTTAATCGGCGGGTGATTCTCCAGCGGCACGGAGGACTTGACTCTAACGTTCTCAGGAAACAGGGCCATGGCCGTGTAATTTCTTTTTTTCGCACGCCGCAAACGTTTGTTCACGAAAGTACACGGCTGCTACTGTTAAGCATGCCATATCAAAACAACAATCATATGATTCGTAGTCCACACCGCAGAACATCGATAGCGTGTACGGCTTCATTTCGGAGTGCATGTGGACCATTATTCATCTTTAACATGACAGAATGAGACTTACCTCGAGGTATACGTCCTACACGGTGTAATCGCGACTTGGGAAATGCATTTCGCTTTGAGTCGGGCGTCGTTGTCGTCGATAGTCTGCTCTTCACCGTTAAGGTGATTGACGAGCCTTTCTCCTTTTCAAGTTCGCTTTTCGGAAGCGCCAGTCAAGCTTGAAGATCATTTTGAAGCCGCACTGCACGCGGTGCATTGTGAGACGCCGCAAGTGCACCGCGAGAGCTCTGCACGTGCACGGAAGCGAGCGGCAACGCGGTAGAGAGAAGGGAAAACGCTCGCTGATCACGCCCCAGTTTCTCTTTTTCTGCCAGAGATGGCGCTGCCTGTCAAGAGCAGCAGCACCGCTAAGCGCTGCTTGGGAAGCCTATAGACGAGTAGACAGAGAAGAAAACAGAAGCGGCACGCCACCCCGGCGCCGTTGTGGCGCGTTGCCTCGCCTCCGTCGTCGAGCCAACGCGCCACAACGGCGCCAAAGCAGGGGGAGGTTACTCCGTATACCTCCCATAGGATGCCTTAATTCATGACGTCAGCGCTGGCAGCGCCAAACGTCCCTTCAGTTAATATCCTGGCGGCTGGGATTCAGAGACTCGAACGGCAGAATGGCGGCGCACACGGTATGCGTCGTCATGGCAACACTAACACCAGCCGCGCCTCCTCACCTAGCACCCTCGCGCGCACCGGGTTTTTCTCTTTTTATTTTGTTTGCGTGCGCGGGCTCCCTCTTCCTTTCTTTTATGACCCCCTCGCCCCTCTCCGCGTGCTGCGCCGTGCAGCACGGGCCTAGTCGCACGCGGTCGCACGCGTTTTTCTAGCTCCTCAGTTTTTCATTTTCTCCTTTTATTTTTTGTTTAATTTTTCATCCACAGTTATGATCTCCTTACCCCCTCCTCTATCATTTGATTTACTTATCTATTCTGCTCTCCCGGGTCCAGCCCTCATTGGGGATTAAGTAGGGCGATGTAGGTCCGCCTAACCTTTTTTTTTTTTGATCGGCCTTTTCTTTTATATCATGTTTTTTTTTATTACGCCCCACCAGCCGATTCCCTCCCTGTCCCTCGACACTCCTTGTGATGGACGACAACTTTCCGCCAAGCTCCCTGTCGGAAATCACCATGAGCTGTAGCTCTAGGCACACTCGAGCGTTTGAACTTCTTCTTCGGGAGGCAAACAACCTCCTCCGGCAAGATGACGCCAAAAAATCGCTGTCACCTCGCCGCCGTCCTCGCAAGGTTCGCAAGAGTCTTGCTCAGCCACGCAGGTACAAACGACCCGCCACTGTTGTGCCAGGCTCCACAAACCAGGCGCCCGAACCGCCATCCAGCCCCGGTCCCTTCAACTCCACGGGCGCCGTTCCCTCCACAGTAGAGAAAGACGCTGCTGCCATCTTGGCTCGTCCTCCCTCCCAAGTCGGCCATTTTAACGCCGAGGCAGATTCCAGCGAGCAAGTCACGGTGGATCAGGAGGGGGGGGGGGTGATTCTTAAAAGGAAGAAGGAAAAGAAAATGAAAATTGGATGTAGAGTGCACGATAACTGTCTCTCAAGTGAGGACATTGCATTGGCATTCCAGAGGGGAACCAGGAGGGACAATGCCCCTTGTCAAACAAGCACCCTCCCCCTCCCATCGCAGGGGGGAGCGAAGAAATCACTGCCTCATCAGCTTCGGTGAATGAAGCCACACAAGCGCCCACCAGCCACCAGGCCCCTCTCCCCCTTTGCTGACGTCACGGAGGAAGCACAGCTGACTCCAGGGAACCCAGCTCCCGCTCACACGTGCACAGCAAGGTCAGGCGAGCCATTGCCCATTCTTGAGGGAAAGGAGCCCCTGAATGGCGTGCCCTCCTCCCCACTCCCTCGCGCCAGCCGCGTGCTGGGACAGCTGACGGCTGAAGAGTTCCCCGCCCTCTCCCCCACTGGGGCCCCGAGCGCTACAGAGCTTTGCGCACCAAGTGTTCCCATCAACACCGGGCGTCGGTCTCAGCGTGCTGAGAAGCCCGCTGCCAGCGACCCACGCCCCCGGCCCCACGGCACACAAGCCCCGGCACCCAGCTGGAGACGGTACTTTACAGACCGCTGTGAGGAGAGAAAACTTACCGAACAGCCACACAGGAAGCCATCTCCTCCTGTTTGGCTCCTCTGGAGGGCGTCAGTCGCGTCCGCGTAAATTTCGGTCGCAACGTCGTCGCGGTCGACATCACCGCCGGAACTCCACTCGACCCCCTGCTCGCTGTGCCTGACATCTGCGGCATTGCTGTGCGCGCGAAGCAGGCGTCGACGAACACCTGCAGCGGCGTCATCTATAACGTCGACCCCGCGCTAGACGAGGATTCGATCCGCGCCAACATCGCGTCACGGTTGCCTGTCCTTCAGTGCTCTCGCTCTGGTCGCCACGTTATTGTGCGCTTCGCCGGCAACAAGGCTCCCCCTGATGTGGAACTTTTCAAACAGCGCCGGCCCGTGCGTGCTCGCCGTCCACGACCAACCCAGTGTGAGCTCTGCGGACGCTATGGGCACACGGACGTAACGTGCACGTCTGAGCGGCGATGTGTGCACTCACCGCACTCCCTCGGTGAGTGCACCGCGAAGAAGGCGAGGTGCTTATATTGTGGCGCAGCTCACCCTGCTACCGAGCCCCGCTGCCCTCGTTGGCAGGAAGAGCGGCGCTTGTTGGAAGTGCGCGCCGAATCGTCGTTCCCAATCTCGCGCCGTGAGGCGCTCGCTATCGCGCGTGGACAGAATACAGGAGACCCAGCAACACCCGGCTCTACCACCATGTCCCGTGCCCACCCCCTGGTTCGCGAGAACTTTTCGTACGCGGCGGCCGCTGGTCTTCCGTCTGCAAAGAACTCACAAACCGCCACAGACAAGAGAAACTCTGTGATCGCTGTGCTCTCGGCAGCGCTGACAGCCGCTATGGATTTCCTCCCTCTCGGCTGCCCCGTTCGCCCGCTCTGTGCTGCAGCGCTGGCCACCCACCTTGCGTTAACAAATGATGGCGAGTGATCGACACGAGTCTAGGCCACGCATACTGCAGTGGAACTGCCGTTCACTGCGTCGCCGGCAAGCAGAGCTCGCAGCGATCCTTCCCCTGCGCGACTACGACGTCCTTGCTTTGCAGGAGACGTATGTTCGCGTGGAGGATGTTTCGCTGCCCGGCTACATCGGCTACAGCAGTTCCACGCAGTGTGCGCTGGCTGAGTGCAATAATGCGCCGTGCTGTGACACCACCCACCCGCCCGGGAAGCCGCGCGCCGGTTTGTACATTCGTGACACACTCGCTCATGCGCTTGTCCCCACAGAACATTTATGCTGTGCGACGAGTGAGTGCGTTGCTGCCACGGTCCGTGTGGACGGCGTGGACACTTCTGTCGCGAGTGTTTATGTGCGCCCAGTCGTCGCGGCCAGCTTCGCGTTTGTGCCGCGCCTTGTCGCCGTGCTCGCGCGTGACCACGTACTGTGTGGAGACTTCAACGCGCACCACGTCAGCTGGGGTTGCCGTACCACGGATGCGCGCGGTAGGGACCTATGCGACGCGATCAGTTCGGTGGGACTCCTCGTACTAAACTCCGGGGAACCCACCTTCATCCGTCGCAGTGCGGCCTCGACAGTGATTGACCTGGCGCTGGTGTCAGAACGCTGCTCCTACGAGTGGAAACGCCACGCTGACACTGCTGGTTCTGATCACTACCCGATCACACTCCTCCCGTGCCACCCCAGCCGTGGTGCTGTTCGTGAATACAGTGTTGTACGGTGGCCACTTTTCCGTGACCTGTGCGCGAGCGTGCAGAGCAGTGATGATTTCTTTTCGCGCATCGCGGACTGTGCTGAGCGTGCCACAACGCGCTGTGTTGTTCCCGCCGGCACGCCCTGCCCTGATATCAAGCTGCTCAACCTCCGCGCAGTGCGCCAACGAGCACAGCGGCGGGCGCTGCGCTCCTCGGTCCCCGGCGCATGGACAGAGTACAACCGACTCGACGTTGTGTGCCGGCGGCACGCCCAGCGGCTACGCGACCGCAGCTGGACGGGCGTCTGTTCCTCTCTGAGTGATCCACGAGGACGTCGCCGCGGCTGGCACATCATGCGCGTCCTGATAAACCCGAAAGTGTCGCGCTACCCAGTGCTCCCCATAGCCGTTGCGCAGGGCATCACTGAAAGGGAGCTTGCTGAACTGCTTGCCGCCTCTTTCGCGCCTCCTTCCCCTCCTAGAGCGGGGAGCGCTGGCGGTGTCACGACAAACGCCGCACCCCCGCTCCTTCCCGTAGATCCCATCACCTCAGCTGACATTCGCTCTCTCTGCAAGGAGGACTTCTCCCTCTGGAACGGGTTCTCCCCAGAAAGCGCAAACGCAGCGCCCCTGGAGCGGACAAAATCACTCATCAGCTGTTGAGAAACCTGGATCCCTCCCAGCGCCCACTCTTGTTGGATGCATTCAACACAGTTTTCTCCAGTGCTGTCCTCCCGGAAGAATGGCGTTCCGCGACTGTGATCCCTGTCCTCAAACAAGGCAAACCGCCGCGATCGGTGACGTCATACTGGCCTATCTCTCTCACTTCTGTGGCGGGCAAAACTATGGAGGAGATGGCTCTTTACCGGCTACAGTGGATCGCGGAGGTGCGCAACGCTTTCCCACCAGAGCAGTGTGGATTCCGGCCACATCGCTCGACCATCGACTGCATTGCTGCAGTCGTGAGCACCCTCGAGCAGGCCCTTCACGATGGAGAAATGGCCATCCTACTCCTCCTTGACATAAAGTCGGCGTTCGACTCGCTCCCCCACTCGTCTATCCTCAGTGCTGTGCGCGCGCTAGGTGTTGAGGGCAAACTCTTGAACTACGTTCAGGCCTTCCTCACTGATCGAACGTTTACTGTGCGCGTGGGCGGGGCGACAAGTGCGCCGCGATCTGTCAGCTGTGGCGTCCCACAAGGCAGCGTCCTCAGCCCGTTTTTGTTTAATCTGGTACTCGCGCCGCTCGTCAAGTGCCTACCAGAAACGGCTGTGTTCCCTGTTCGCGCAGTGGTGTACGCTGATGACGTCGCTATGTATGTGCGTGGTCCGACCCGAAAGTGCTCGGTGGTGCACGCTTGCATGCAGGAGGCCCTCCAATGTGTGGCCGCCTTCGTGAGAAACATCGGACTCGCGATCTCGGCGCCGAAAACCGAGGCCCTCGTCGTCCACCCTCGTGCTGAAGCCCGACGACGTCTTCCGTGCTTTCAGCTGGATGGTGCACCGATAGTTTGGAGTAGCAACGTCCGCTACCTCGGCCTGACGATAGACAATCGCCTCCGATGGTTCCCGGCGGTGCGACGCGTACGACAGACGACGCGTCGCGTGGAATCGGCCGTGCACCAACTACTCGCAGGCGGCAATGGCTGCCCCGCTGCCTTCGCCTGCACCATCTACGAGGCGATGGCTCTGTCTGCCATCCACTACGCACTGCCGATCTGCAAACTCCAGGCGCCACAGTGGCGACTGATCGACCAGGACCACCGCCGAGTCATCCGCATGTGTCACGGAATGCCTCGTGGCTCTCGTGTGGCCGAGACCCTCGCGGAGGCTCGTGCGTGGCCTGCGTCGCTCACGGCGGACCTGCGCGCATTGTGCCACTTGCAGCGTCTCCACCGAGCGCCTGATGCAGGTCCCCTCCTCTCGCGGTTACGTGCTGTGCTAAACTCACGTGTCGGCCAACTTATCGACGTGTACGACGGTGTTGTGGCTGACGACCCCGCACGCCTTTCGCGCTGGCCACCCCCTCACCGTCGAGTGCCCCTTCGAGTGAACTTGCACCTGCCGGGCATTCGATCCAAACGCCACACCCCCATCAGTGCCATTACTCAGGAGGCCGCGGCGCGGATGTATGAGGACCTGGCCGGGAGGACGCAGGTGTTCACCGATGGGTCCGTCCTGCAGGATCGCTCAGCCGCGGCCGCCTGCATAGCCCCTCAGCTCAGCTCGGAACGACAGTGCCGCTTGCGATACTGTGCATCCTCAACAACAGCTGAGCTAGTCGGGCTCCAGCTGGCTGCAGACCTCCTGCGCAATTCGCCGGCCGTCACGAGCGCAGCAATCTTCTGCGACTCGAAACCTGCCCTCCGCCAGCTCGCGAGGGAGGAACGAGGCCCCCTTCTTGCTCAGCGTGCCGCTCTCAGCCTGCTGGCCCTCCAGGAACGAGGCTGTGATGTGGTCCTTCAGTGGCTCCCTTCACACGTCGGCATCGCGGGCAACGAGGCTGCAGACGAACTCGCGAAACGAGCACACTCCGCCGAGACTTCGCTGACGGATTACGCCAGCTCGTTCGACTCGGCACGCAACAACCTTCGCCGGGAGCTGGTGCGCGAGCATCCTGACGCACGGGTCGCCACCGGACACCCGCCTCCTCCCATCCCAGCCACTGGTTTCACTCGCCGCGAGCGCGCGCTTCTTCTTGCCCTGAGGACCGGTTCTGTGTGGCCCGCAGAACGCAGGCACCGTCTTCGCGGAGCCGCTGCACCGAACTGCACCGATTGCGGCGCGATCGAAACCCTGTGCCACCGATTGTTTGACTGTCCGTCTCTCAACACTGCGCGGAAGCGGCTCGCCATGAAGTACCACCTCGTCGGACTGCCGTGTGCGACCCTACAGGATTTGCTCCATTCCACCGGCCACGTGCACCGTCGCCGATCAGCCCTTGCGGCCCTACTCGCTTTTCTCGAGGATGCCGCCTAGTCGAACGAATTTTCTAGCCGCTCACCACGGTGACTCGGACGCCCGTTCTCCTGCCCCCCCCCCACCCCCTCACTGTTTTTTTTCCACTCATACCTTTCTTTTTCTTCTTTTACCATACTCTTTTCACTCTCACTGTCCCTTTAATCCCCAATCCCCCGTGAGTGTATCGGTTGAGGTGTCCTCACTTGAGAGACAGTTGTCGTGCACTCCACACCCAATTTCCATTTTCATTTCCTTATTCCTTTTAAGAATTACCCCCCCCCCCCGCCTGGCGCTTGTTTTTTTTGCATCCGCTGCGCGTGCTGCGCCGCGCGTTCGTTGCGCGTTTGAATGTGCGCAATTTGCAATCAGGCATTCTGCCAACACTGCAGTCGTGCAGCATGTGCCAGAACGCAAAAGAATGAATTGCACTCACAACACAAAACATCTTTGGTCTCTTTTTATTCTCCTCGTTTCCGAAAATCAACATTCTATCAAATGTGGTGCGATACAGGCTCAGGATATTAACATACACGTGTTCATGATCACTAAACAACACGAAAGTTCTCGGCAATGTTAAGAATTTAAAGAACAGTGAAAAAAAAACATAACACTAGGGCACATATTCAAAAACACAATATTTATACTGACAAAAGTGCAGAACAGCTTCTGATATATGCGCACAATATTGCACAAAATTATCATAACTAACAAAATTGAACATTCCTGAAATGCAAAAAGAATGAAAGCAGCTGAAATACCTAAAAGTAGAATAATAATGTAACGACCATTTTAAAGATGTCAAAATGAACTCCACATATAACACAACTAATATTGGCCGCACTTTATTGACTACATTTCCAAAAACGTTGATTTTCATATAACTAGTGATGATAAACGCGGAGAAAATGAACGGCTGATATCGGATGATTCATGGCATCTCTTCTTGAAGTGCGCCGATTCTGCAATTCTTCAGCTTTTCTCTGGGCGCACCGATCAGCTGTGTTGCGTTCCGAGATACGCCCTAAAGAAAAGGGCAAGTTTCAATCAGATAAAGAGTGCCGTCGATTCGTGCAAAAGTGAACTCGTTTGTTCGTCTCAGAGCAGCATAAGTTTTCATACATCTACCTAATGTCTCACAAACGTGGTTATAGGCGATGGGGAGTAATTAACCGGAGACAAATGCAAAGCACACACTCAAGCACGCGGTTCTGTGAGAGTTGTAAACCTGTAACTATAGTTACTTTGCATGGGCTTCGTGTCCGCTGCTTGTTCGTATAACGATTTAAACGCAGCATCCTGCCCTTTTCAAATCAGTCATTTTTGAAAACAGTAACTGTAGCCCCACTGCAGAGAACAGCTACTCGGTATGGACGTGAATTCAAATTGACACAATGAAAACCGCGACTCAAAGTTCGTTGTCTGTCTGTCAAAGGGCACGCTCACCTGTCGTTCTTTTGAGGAACCGGCACATATATTCCGGGACTTGTTCTGGAAGTATTCAAGCAACAAAGCACTATGCACGAGCAGCGCGAGCCGTAAAACATCGCGTCGCACAAGCACACAGCGAGCGAGCACCATGAAACGGGCGAGCGACGACAGCTAACGCACGCCTTACCAACGCCAGACACGAAACTTTCTAAAGGCCCGAACACACGTACGCGTTGCAGCGCGTCAACGCGTGACTTTTTGACGCGGTGTCGCGCCCTCTCCCTATGGAGAGGGAGGGCGCGCAGGCTTCGCGTAGCCGCGCGCCCTCTCTCCCCATAGGGAGAGGGCGCGACGCCGCGTCAAGAAGTCACGCGTTGACGCGCTGCAACGCGTACGTGTGTTCGGGCCTTAACGGATTTCAAAGTCGGCGGCGCCAGCAAGGCGGCGGAAAGCGCGCCTCCCGCAGGAAAGGGAGTTGATCCCGCCAGAGAGGGGGTTGAAGAGAGTTGGGAGGAAAGAGACGGAACGCAGATTTTAGGCACTGACTACGGTGACGGGGCCCGTCAGCGCAGTACCGTCGTAAAAGTGACGGGGCCCGTCACCTTAGTGTAAATTGTAATAGTGACGGGGCCCGTCATAATAACGACGTATTTATAGCGACGGGCCCCGTCATCGTAAAGCAGTGACTACGGTGACGGGGCCCGTCAGCACAGTACCATCGTAAAAGGGACGGGACCCCTTTACCGTCCTCGTCGTGTGGCGTTCGGGGCGTAGTAGTTACTTGTGTGAGGCAATAAAGAAAAAAAAAAGCGTTCATGGCGTAGTCGGTGGGCGCGCTCTCCATGAAGTGTTAGGGCTGCAGGTCGTCAGTTCGATTCCTCCCGTTTTTTCTTCCTTTTTTTTCAGGTTATGCGTCAACATCAAGGTTACTGCTCTCACGGAGTCGTAACTTTTTCGTTCATGTCTGCGGCGGTTAGACAGCCCTAGCGTTCGGATGATGCGTTGTTCCTATTCGTGCGAATATTCGAGCAATTCGAATATTCGAACGAATATTACAGTATTCGAATTCGCTTCGAAACGAATTTAAATTCTAGGAAATTTCAAAGTATTCGAAATGAACGAATAGACATATATAAACCGCATGTAACTCTCTGTAAAGGTGGTTTCACTGCAGTGAAGGTGTGCTATACCGTGAACACACCTTTCCAAGAGAAATCCGCACTGCCGCGAAGCCCCACTTCAAGGTTAAATGAACATGCAGTAAAACCTTGTTAATTCAGAGTCACTGGGACTGTGACAAATTTTAATTAAGCGGGTTTTCGAATTAACCAAACATACAAAAGGCGGGATGCAAGGAACTCTGTATTACTGGAAGTAAGCAGAGGTGGTCGTTTGCTGTGCCTGCTAGTTTGCGGTTACAAGGGTTTTTTCCAGCAATACTTGGTCCGAATTTTGCCGCTAAACCGGGGAAACGGCGGGCCTCGCTGAGGCCAGTGCAAGAAAAAAAAATCACAGCATATCCACGGGGTGAATGATGATGAGTGGGGGCGAAGCTACGGAGGGAATCATCTGTAAACCGTGAAACTCTTCCGTGAAATGCGCCCAGTACATAATATAAAGAGTGTGAAACATCGCGTATATATTAAACATCAAACTTTTATTGTACTGTTGGTTTACGTGGTCCCTTCATTATCACTTGTGATCGGTGAAATGCAAGGAAGAAGTCCGCTCCCGAGCGAAAGAGCGCCAAGAGCGACCGCATTCCCCGCTCGCCCTGTGCGAATTAAAGGCAAGGCTAGAGGGAAGACAGGACGCGCGTTCCACGACGCGAGGTCGGTAGCATGCCCAACGAAAGCCAACGGAACGCGATCGTGCAAGTGCTCCGGCTTCGCATCGCCTCATGGTTCCATTTAGCGTCCCAAACCAAACATATTGCTCAAGGTGTGCCTTGCGTTTTTCGTAGAAATAATTTCTTTATCATGTACATTAAGACGAAAAGTTGAAAGCTCACTAGAGTGTATCGCCCGCAAAGTATGTCTTTTAGTGTGATTAACTCTCGTACGGCAGGGTCCTCGCGCCGTTGCCGGTCCACCTCGCCCGTTGACGATCGGGCGAGGTGGCTAAATACAACTACTACACTTTAAGAAAAACATCTGGCGTTCTTTCGTTCTGCTTTTACAAAACATCTGGCGTCTTTCGTTGGTTTATTTCATCAATCAACGGCGTTTTGAACAAAATTTTTATTGTTTAATCACGCACAGGAGAAATCTCACCAGGCACTACCTTGGAGGTAAACAATGGCTGCTAATGTCAATGAGAGACAGAAGAAGTCGGCTTTTAGCTAACACTTACACTTATACCAGAGAATATCTACCACTTTAGAGAACGGAAACTGTACCTTTGACTGTAGTACGGAAATAAGGGTAGCGGCGGCGTACTGAACTGCAATAGAGCGAGGCGAGATGGCGCTGCAAGTACTATCATCATCATTAGAAAAACGCGTTTTTGCGGTTGGTTCGCCCTGGTCGCGCTACTGCGCTTTTTGTTCCCTGTGGTATTTTGTTCTTTGTCGTTGCTAAATCGCTGCTCGCGTGTGTAATATTTATCGCCAGGTGACCAAACTGGCCTCGACTGGCAGAAACAACGTCAATCAAGTAAGGTTTGCATCGTTTATTGTGAGTGCCCAAGCTGGTACAAGCAATGTATACAGTCAGGTCCAATCAAAACAAGTCACTCATACACGTCGAAAGCTTTCAACCCGTACGTGTGTAATCAGTCTGAAAGCTGACAAATATGTGCATATAACTGAACACCGAGATCGCTGAAAGAACGTTGCTCTCGTTGTATAGCAGCGTCCGAGTTTTAACAGCATAGCTTTAGGACAGGGGTCTTATCCTTCCGTTAGTTACGCGGCGCTTGCCAGGTTGTGTTGATCTTTGAGTGCACGGTGTGGAGTCGGAAACGAAACGTGCGCTACGCCGACAGATAGTTGGCGCAGTGAGAGTAATGTAGTTTTGATTAATCTTTTACGCAAACAATCGCGGATGCGTACAGTTCTGCATCCTTCTCGCTCTGCGATGTCACCTTGAATGCGTTACAAATAAAGAATATCGCGTTGTGTCTACAGGGCAGGCACGAATTTCTCGGCTAAATTCTCGGCCGTGAAGCCAAACCATAGGTATTACGTATTCAGGTAATAGGTGGAAGAAAATATTTCAGGCTCGTTTTGTTCCTCGATATAGTTCAGTTACACAGTTTCTACAGCTAGAATTTCTTGGCGCTAGTAGTAATCGGACTGCTGAGTATGCAGCATAGATGAATGCTGAAGAAACAGAGATATAAGGCGAGTGCTTACAGATTCTAGAAGCACAATTCTAAGAAAATAAGCTTTAGGCATGCAGTGTACATCTTTGTTGGTGTTCGCACAGAACACTAAACAACTTCTCAGCCGTAAGCACAATCTCTGTATCACAGACATGTCGATAGAACTTGAGCACTCTATTGCAAGCAGACTCACGAAATCAAGCTGTGGGGCATGATGTGAACCTGTGCCAATGCTGGATAAATAAAGGTCATATATATATTGCATACTTGTTATTGTGTTATTTACTTTTTCAATATATTTGGGCTTGGGAGCTCAAGTATGTATTCGCCCTGCTACTTTTAGAAGCTCCGGCTTGAAATACTGCCACATGCGCACCTTTGTTTCTATGTTTTATGTTATTGGCCAATTGCACGTGCAGTTACTGCGTTGCGCAAACCGTGCCAGAATGTCTGGGAACATTCCAGATTATTTTAGGATCTTCTGTTAGGCTGGAGCGTGCAACTGCAAACAGCTCAGTTTATTGTCGAACTAACGCAGCCACCAGTGATAATGCTCGAATGTTCGATGCCGCAGGTATAAATGCCGACGCGCCTTGCCACAGATCAGTTTATCGACGGCCGACGCCTGTTCGCCGCTATCAGTGTGCAGTGTGTATTGCTGTAGTTTGACCTTTCGTTTGCTGTGGATAAGTCCAAGTTCATGTATGTTTTAAATTACCTCTTCGATTTCCTAGGTTTTTTTGGTGACAGTAGTTCACAAACTTTCACTTCATAGTGGTAGGTGCTACAACTGTGACATGTTAATTTAATTAAACAGCAGAAGTAGGTGTGTTCAAACAAATTTGGGACGTTTCTCTGATATGTAAAAAAGAAAACACTACCACACTCACTGAACACAATCTCGCTCGTCACGACAACGTAAACGTGCTTGGTGAAGCTGTGCTGGAAGAAGTGCTCGTCACACTTATAATTTGTTTATTAGCTGTAAATAATTTGAAGGAGCCACTTGAACATATGTGCAAAGGCTAATGTAATTGAGCACAGCCTTCTAAAGCTTTGCCGTATCTTTTTGTAAACTTCTATGATCTAAACACAGTTAATTAAGGCAAAACAGTTTTGAGCATAGTTTGCAAACTGTCTCGTAATGCACAACTAAATGTTCCATTTATGTTGCGCGGTGGCTGCATTTTCGATGGAGGCGAAAATGTTTGAGGCCCGTGTACTTAGATCCCAGGTGGTCGAAATTTCCTGAGCCCTCCACTACGGCGTCCCTCATAATCATATCGTCGTTTTGGGACGTTAAACCCCAGATATTATTAGATGTTGGAAAAACTGTTAATTCCCCTCACTGCCGTGATGTTCGTTTTGTAATGTGATTTATAATTAAAAAAAAACTGACCCTACGTTTCGAGACACGTTTGGTCTTAGTTTTTTTAAATTAAGAATAATGATTAAATGTGGCTGGAGAGTCTTTCTATTTTTATCATCTTGCCCAGCCAGACAGACTTCTATATATTTACCTTTAAATTTATAATTTCTGATGATTCACATGCAAACCATGATATGATTATGAGTCATACAGTAGTGGGCAACTCTAGATTGATTCTAACTGACTGGCGTTTAACAAACACAGTTGTAGCCTTGAAGAAAAGACTGCTTGTCGAAACATTTGCTCCAGTGACACCTCTTGTTCACAAATTTGTCGTCTCTTCAAGCTTCCGTCTTTCCCTGAACTTCAGACGCAGATCTAAGCACACGAGTGTCTTTGTATTTCGCCCCCGATGAAATGTGACCACCGTGGCTGGGTATAAAACCTGCGTCGTTGAGCTCAGCAGTGCCAGGTAACGTAACTAATGCACGGAGCTAGTGCTCAATTTCAACGCTATTGCGGTGTAGATTGCATGACACAGTAGACAGCTAATACTTGTAGACGATTGTAGGCACAGCTCCATGAGATGCCTGGTAAACCATTCACAATACAGCATTGCAAGCGTGAGGTTCAAGATGACCTGTTGTAGCAGCAGACGTTCACATGTTTCGCCGCACTTGCAGAGTGGACATTCGGGGGTAGTCACCCTGTCGTTGCCTGGCAATCCTGGAAAAACAAGTAATGACATCACCAGATATTGATAAGCATAATCAATGAAATATTAAATTTTGCAAAATAAACATATGAACATAGTGAACAAAAACAGCGGTTTGTTATACATATATGTAAACGTACCTCATAATGCATGTTGTATCACTCGGGCTAGCTTCTTTACAAGGCGTGTCATGTAACGGGTGCCTTGCTCATTGCACACAGCTGTTTCCTTGTCAGGCCAGGAGGCTACAGCAGAAAAAAAAAATATTTCTGATTATAGTGACGGTTTTTTATCACACCAAAGTGAAAGTACGCTCATAATTATGTGAAGCTTTTGTTACACTAAATGTGTAGTAAAGGTAACCTAAACTAACAGCAGGAGAAGTGAGACCTCTAAACCTGGCTTCTCAAATGCGATCCGGCAAACTATAACTCATATGTTTTTTGCACTGATATACGGGCTAGTTACGAAGATACATGCGAGGCGTTGGTGATGCAATTGCCTCCCTTTATTTATTGCAGTGGCCTGGGTAATGTTAACCGAACGATAAAACTCAGCAACCCGCTCCCACGTGAAGCCACGCTGCAAGGAACGCACGTTTTCTCAACGACAGAGTATGGCGTTGAAAAATTGAATATTGCAGTGCGTCGCCTCCGTGTGACACCCACAGAAAACCATTAGTTAAAAAAAACTGAAGCAATGGGTTTTTACTCACCGGTCCGTGTATTCTCGGGCTTGAAACAAGTGTCATCCGGTGAAAGCTTCAACGGTCCCTTCGTTCCCCTGAAGTCAGCTGAATGCACTTCGCGAAGGAATTTTAACGAGTCAAAACGAACAGAACAAAAGCGAGTGTGTCGGCCGGCAGTGGCTCGAAACATTTACAGCGAAACGAGACAGCGCGAGACCCATCCCAAAGCACCGCGAACCGTTACCTGTCGTTGCGCCGCGGTAGCCGCGGTATATTTTGAAATGAAGATAATGATGCCGATAGGCTGCTGACAACTACGAGTTTGTTGGAGCAAAAACTATTACAAAAGATTGATGACGTGGTACCTGGCAAGGCAAGGCCACTTCGTATAAACAGCAATTTGTTTATTGAAGTGTAACAGTAAGCAAACAACTAAACTTCCTTATTTCAAGAATATTTTAATTTGAAGTTTGGGCCCGACGAGGGCGCCCCTACATAAAAAGTCAAATAGCGCGAATGGCGGCCACCACAACGTCGCCATGTTATCCTAACGCAGAGGTTAGTAGATCCACTCCCGGTGTTTGAAGCTGGAACTCGCCGCGGTCGATTTTTTCGCCCTCTGCGGCGATCGCTGGAACTTGAGACTTTCCGGGGCCTGCTTATACTTCTACTAACGTTTCCTACTGGAACATGCCAATGGCTGCTAATGGGGAATGAGAGACAGAAGAATTCGGCTTTTAGTTAACGCGCACGCTGCGAATTTTTTATTGTTCAACAACGCACAGGAGAAATCTCCCACCGGCACCACCTTGGAGGTCAAAGCGTAAGACTTGTTACTCACTACTACGACCACGACGACTACGAGGGACGAACGGGTGCCGCCTTAAGGAGCTTCGCCCCTAAAAAGAAAGAGGAAAAAAAAAACGGTCTCGTGGTCAACTGAAATGCGCGCCTGTGAAAAAGACGTGCTTCGCTGCAACATAGTGGTGACACACGGGCAGCATGTCACCTGCTCCTCGCAGCGTCAGTGCGTCATGATGCGGCCATTCGCCCATTCTTTCTGGTAAAATAAAGAATGTAATAATGACCAGTGTGACGGAATTCGCGATGTGTTCTGGGTGGAAAAAGAGGATCATTGAAGCTTTCGACTGAGTTTTCGAAGTAGGCGTTGCGGGCAAGTACTCCGCCAGCAGTGCAAGTGCGCAAATTGCCGG
The DNA here is from genome assembly GCF_013339695.2 of Rhipicephalus sanguineus. Lineage (NCBI taxonomy): Eukaryota > Metazoa > Arthropoda > Arachnida > Ixodida > Ixodidae > Rhipicephalus > Rhipicephalus sanguineus. The sequence continues at coordinate 182,134,509 of NC_051177.1, read as the reverse complement.
AACAACCACCAATCGGAGGTTCACACACATCACAAATTCCGTCAGACCGCCCTTTATTAATGTCTCGATTTTCCTTGAAAGAATGGGTAAATCATGCCGCACTGACGTTGAGAGAAGCATTCGTCATGCTGCCCGCGTGTCAACGCTGTGTTGCAGTGAAGCACGTCTTCTTTTCTGCAGGCGCACATTTCAGTTGACCACGAGACCGCCTTTTGTTTTGTTTTTTTCTTGCGCTGGCACCAGCGAGGCTGGGATGCTTCACTTGTCACTCATTAGTATCGCTACATTGCATTGCCTTGTGGCTCCTAAGGGCCATCGTTTCTGCGGATTTGCGGCTAAATCGGGATCGGGAATTGGCACATGGCACCCAAAGGTTTTGAATTAACCGGGCTGTATGGTACTCACCGCCGCTTCAAATTATCCACTCAAATTTACATTGCAAAATACAGGGCCATAGAAATCCTTCTAATTATGCGGGATTTCGAAATAAAAGTTCGAATTAATGAGGTTTTAACTGTATTACCCTCACATCGATTCGTCATTCTTTAAGTTTAAAAGCTTGTTATGCCGGCTTATATGCTCTAATTATAGTAAATTTTAATTAACATATTTTATATGTTATCACTTGCATTCAACCGAAAGTCAAATCCTGCTACTACTCAAAGTTGCTTCGAATTCGCTTCGGACCTAAAATTTACTATTCGCACAAACCTAGTTTAATTGTTCCTATGCGACCTCGGTTCCAGTCGCGCTGAATAAGAAAATATATATGTTTCCATTTTTTTTTCTTTTTTTCAGTATTGTTTCACAATACCGTTCCGAGCTTCCGGCTAGTCAACAATAGTTACTCATTCGTGGTAGCATGGCTCAGCGTGGGAGAGCGGAGCCCGTTAATCAGCCTGTCGCTGCGCCGCTGACGGTCATGCGCTGCGCAGCCAGTTACAGGGACGATGGGCGCAGCGAGGACAGCCAGTCAAATCAGCAATATGTTCCCTCCGAGATCTATTTCGCGACCATGGACTCTAGAAAAAAATCCAGGAAGACTTCAGGCGCAGGTGGCTGTTTTGGTCGGCGGTGCACATCAGTACGAAAACATTTCGGAGGGGGGGGGGGGGGGGAGCAGCGACGCAGCGACATTGGCGGCATGCTGATATGCAGCGTCAGCGGCGCAGCGACATATGCTGATTAACGGGCTCCGCTCTCCCACACTGTGCCGTGCTACCACGAATGAGTAACTATTGTTGACTAGCCGGAAGCTGGGGACGGTATTGTGAAACAATATTGAAAAAAGTAAAAAAAAAAACGGAAATTTTTTTTTATTTAGCGCGATTAGAACCGAGGTCGCATAGGAACAACGCACAGCCGCCGCAGACATGAACGAAAAAGTTACGACTCCGTCAGAGCAGTAACGTTGACGTTGACGCATAACCTGACAAAAAAAAAAACCGGGAGGAATCGAACTGACGACCTGCAGGCTGATCAACTACGCCACGAACACCACACGACGTGGGCTAAAACGACCAAAAATCTGCGGTAAAGGGGCCCCGTCACCGTAGTCACCGCTTTACGACGACGGGGCCCGTCACTATAAGGACGTCGCTATTATGACGGGCCCCGTCACTATTACAATTTGCACTACGGTGACGGGCCCCGTCACTTTTACGACGGTACTGCGCTGACGGGCCCCGTCACCGTAGTCAGTGCCCAGATTTTAACTCTGATCCCAGTCAACAGATGGCGCCTCAATTTGCCATACCGGTCACGTGGGTTTCTTTCACTAGCCTGGCCAAAGGGCAAGCGCGCGATATGTATGGCGTATACGGCGGCGCCGCCAATCGAAACGCGCTTCAGGAGAGTCCCGTGACTCCAGTCGAATTGCGAACTCTCTTTCTCTGCCTGTACCTTCCAAAAGGGGTCAAATGGACACCCGAAGAGAGTCACGCGGCCGTGACCCTCTTTTGACTCTTTTTTTTCTTAGAGTGTACCACCACTCGGCGCAAGACGCGCCTCACTGTTTGAGAAGCTTCAGGATGATTTAGGCTGTTTTTAAGAAGATTGCGCGCGCGACGCGAGTGGTCGAGTTTATTCTGCAATGATGCAAGCACCAGCAATAACGACGGAATGTTCTGTCACTAATGTATAAAAGGCGACTTGCTCCGCCGAGGATAAGGTAATCGACGGCCGACGACTATGTTCGCCGCTATCGCTGTACAGCGAGAGTGGGTTGTACTTTGAGTTTTCAGTTTCTGGGCAGAAGTTCGCCCAGTGAAAAGTTACGTGCTTACCAGTCTTACTGCCACCTTCACATTCATAACCACGTGAGACCGCATTAATCTCTGATTAACACAGTGGCCCGTCTGCCCTACGTAGAAACTATCACAGCTAAACGAGACATTATATATTACACTTGTATGGAAATTAGAAAATTATTTTGTGTGTTCCACGAAAAATTTCTCGGGCCGCAGAAATCATATAGGGGCGACTTACCAGCGAAAGTGCATTCGCATTTCTGCTGCAGACGCCTGTCCGCTCATTTCTTCGGCGTGAGCGACTGCGCACGGCAAAGTTTTTCCTTTCTCTTCTTATATTTCGTCACATTCACCGCTTTTGCACTGTTCCGATTTCGGTGTCTGTACTTGCGTTGCTGCTGTCGACACCTTTCTGCTTTGTTAGCTTCTTTCTCTGGCGTGAACGCGCTGCCCCATTTCGTCGTCTGCCTTCTTCGGTTTCTCGCAATGTTCTGCGTCAGGGGTCTCAAACTCACCTCAGCTGACGGGCCACATTCACGAAAATTTAGTCCCGCAAGGGCCAGGACAGCGACGAAGGTAAGAGCGGGGAGGGGTGAATAGGCTGTACAAAATGTCAGCTAACGCCGCCATTTGAAAGAGGACATTTCCCACGTCTCATATATAGGTCATTTCTGAAGGGGATTTGGCGGCAAGATTCCAACAACATATCAATACATATCTCCAAAATTACTAAAATCTGGATGCCGATTCTGAAATATAGAGTTTTGTTTCACGGTTATGTATCAACACGTGGAGACCAGAGCGGGCGCCTCACGAAAGAAAAATGCTTTTGACCTGTCATGCCCGTGTAGCTCAAGAACGTACTTATAAAGAAAATATAAAAATGAGATGAGGACAGTAATGTGAGCCCGCGGGCCGCTAGCGAGGGGTCCGCGGGCCGTGTGTTTCAGCCCCCGGGGCTACGTCACAGAGCCGCCGCGCCACCACACTATACCACGAGGGAAGCGCCGCCACTTGAGCGCGCTCCGCCACCTGCGCCACCATGATATGGTTGAAGTCGACAAGTACTGCTAGCACTCATCCTGTTGACTATCCTTTCGTTCCCTGCTATTGTGTCCTTCCTTCAGGCTCAGTCTGAGCTGCGCTATAGCAATACGAGATTCATATTTTTGTCTATATTCATTATTGCGCTAGCAATTATATGGACACTCTCGGTGGGTTTTTGCCAGCGGCGTCGCCGTCACCGTCATGCTCCATATAAGGTCCAAATCCATAACATCGCCCTGCGCATCGCATGTTTTACGACCGACGTAAAGTACACAAGCACTGGGGATGATTGCGGGTGAAGCTAAGAAGAAAGGAGCCGGCCATATACGTCGCACGAAGAGTGCGCGCGATAACATCACCCCGCGTGCGAAGCCTGAAATCGATGGCTACTCAAGCAGAGAGCGAGCGCCCCGGCCGTCTTTCGCCAGGCGAAGGAGCGTCGGTTGAAGGGGGGAGGGGTGCTGCGTTGCTCAAGCAGTAGCTGCGAAATTTCCTCATAAGGGCCCGGTCGCGAGCGCTAACTCGACAGACATCAGGAGGCGGCTTGTAAACTTGCTGTGGTGTCGACACTTCGCGTTGAGAGGACTGACAGCAGGAAAACCGCTTAGGTCTCAGAAGCGGCCATGTTCCCTGTAAACGAATGTAAAAATATGTCAGACCGCCTTTTGTCTGTTACCTGTCCGTTCTCTCCACGGCGGCGCATATCTTACCTAGTTTATTGGCTGCCTTAAAAACGACGTTTGCGCCTTGCCTGCTTCGCACTTTCTTTAGCCTGTGAGATCAGCACTGGATGCAAGGAATATCTACGACACGCTCGTTACTATTGCATTTTGCAACCAGGCTGGAGCTTGACACAACGGACTTCTTTATACGTTCAGCAACACTAGCTCTATGTGAGGATAACCTACTTCTAACAGACACGTGATTTGCATGTTGAAGCTGGTAGCAGAAGACTGGGCGAGTTGGTATAAATCTATGGTATTGAAGTTGGTGCTTCTTTTGTACCGACACTATTTGGTGAAAGTGAACTTAATGCATGACATGGCAATTCTGCCAACAACAACTTTAAGCGTTAAAGTTAGCGACTGGCACGAGAAACCCCATGACTTACAATGGAAAATAAACATTTGATTGATTGATTGATTGATTGATTGATTGATTGATTGATTGATTGATTGATTGATTGATTGATTGATTGATTGATTGATTGATTTCATCTCCGTCTTCATACGGCCGCCTCGGCCTGTATTCCACCTAGCTTCTTTGGGCAATATCATACTGCGGTAAATATTTGTTTATATATGTGGCACAAACATTGAAGAAACAAAAAAATTATAGGAACAGGTAGCGATAAAAAGTCCCTTTGGAACGGCCGTTCGCTAGTTTAAAAACAAACAAGCAATAGAAATACACTAAGCGCCACTTGCTGCAATACAAAAAGGCGAGACACTATGGTACACCAGTTTCCACACGGCTAGAGTGACATATCAAACTCACGGAGGCGATAGGCGCGTATGTGCGCAGTCATATTGTGCGCTCTATCATGATTGGCTGAGGGCGCCGCTGCCTTCCGCAGTTGCTTTCAACAGCTCGCGACAAGGAGTACAGGGCAAGCAGGTGGATGTGTTATTCAGAGGATTATTGACAATGAGAATTCATTAAGCGTGTAATCGCTATTTAACCTTCATTGCAGCGTCAATGCTGTAAATGCGCACCAAAATTCCGTACGCGTGCCATCTGATTCCGCCATTAAAGAAAGAAATGCGTTTAGTGGCCGTGGCTTCGCATATTACAAGCAGTGGCGGCGCACGCTCCAGCTAGTATTCCATTAACTTAAATCAGGAAGAAATGAAATGACCGAACATTTATTTCTCGCATAGGCCCGCACGTGGGCCTATTCACAGGCGGCGCTGCCATAACTGTATTAGATCATTCTAACGCGACATCGTTGAAGGGCCCGTGTCGCAGAAATTATGGTGTCGACATTGGCGGCGTTGCACGTGAGCGAAAAGCCAATGGGCATACAATGAACAAATATCGGATGTTCGAGCTGGAATCAAACCCAGACATTCTGCGTGGCAAGGGAGTGTTCTACCAGAGTCATACCAGTGCTTGAAACGGCTTTGGAAAAAGACAATGTACAAACGACATTTAGTGTGACAACTCTCCTTTCCAGTTGTAATATTTCGTGGTAAAGGTGTAGAATCACGTCACGCGTCACACCATGCGAATTTTGGAACGAGTGAGTGGTTTAAATGCCCACAAATTACAGAAGGCTCAGGCATAACTAATCGTCTCCATTGGCCACGGGATCAAGAAAGTGTGCAGGTGCGCAGGAGTGTATATTGCCTTACGGACGCCGGCACTTGGCAACTGTACTTGCAATAGGCGCTGTAGGAGAGTTTACAGCGGCCAGTTCCACGCACACAGACGTTCCTTTGCCCGCAGCACAATTGAGGTGTCCAACGAGAAGCGATGCATGGCAAGCGAATGAGAAGTTGACGCGGGGAGCTTGATAACACAATTGCCTTCAACTCTTTAATGCGTCCTCCAAGTTTTTCTTTTTTTTTCTCTACTTTATTTTCCGCCACAGTGCGGCCTTACCGCTGCTAGTCGGCGTTTGTGTTTTTTTTTTTTGTTCTTTTATTCTGTGCCTGCATGCTGCACGCTCTCTCGTGATCAATTCCTCAGGAATAGGCCGAGCTTATCTAATTTTACACAGCTATTGTCCATCGCTGGTGTTTCCTTAGGCTTAAACACCCCAGTACAATTAGGCAATCATAAAGGCACAGTTTCTTCGCTGGCTTTTTTATTTTATGTTATACAGGCTATAGCGTGCAAAAGTGGGCTAGTTGGTGTACCTTCACAGTAAAAGCAGCTTAAAACAAACGGCAACATGAGAAGTCCTGTCCTGGGTCGTTCTTCTTCTCGTGTTGCCTTTTTGAGCTGCTTTTACCATGAATATTGCCGCATCCAGTCTCCAAAGCGACAACAAAGAAGAGCTCACGCAGCAAGAAAGGAAGACGAGGTTCGTGCCCGATGCTTTTTCCAGTGCCATGCATAATTAAAGTGAGCTGTCCTGTATCCGACTTCTGCTGTTTCTGCGTCGTGACAATATATAGGCTAGTACTTCGTATTTTCTTATTATTTGCTTCATTTCCATTTATATTATTGCTTGTGTAATGTTCGCGCTCGTGCATACTCCTTATAAGCTACGACGTATTAGTACGATGTGCTTTGTTAAACTTGTATACTTAATAAAAACTCGGTAACGGCGAGGCGATAGTGAATTTCTCTGCGTTCTCGCTCAAGATGTGCCGCTGTTGCTTTCTCTACTCGGTAATAAAAATGGTGTGTAATAATACACAGTTGGGATAGCCTGTGGTGTCAGCCATGTTCTTTATTCCGAACACCCCCCTCTCCCTTGTCTTCCCTCAGACCCTCTCTAACTTCTTCACAACATCCACGTAATGGTGTAAGAAGACTCAAGCTAACTTCCATGTCGAGCCTAAAGTGCGTGTGCATACGGTCACCTTACGTTTGTCTTGTGCGAGAAAAGGAACTACACAAAATAACGCATTAACGTGCAGCACCAACCCGTATTCCTGGATGGCGGTGCCAGTAATCTGTGCGATCTTGATTACGATGACGTTGGCCGTGGTGGTCCTTGTGGTACTGGGTGAGTGGGCAAACTTCCTTGAATACTTGCGTTGCCGTCTTTGTTATCTTACGAATACTAACAGATACGTTCCCAGTACATGGAATACGTGGCTGCCGTTTTATTGCGCCGAGTGAGCATCTGCAGCGACGACGGAAAGTCGGCTCGTTTGCAACAATGCAGTGGTAGTTATATAACCCGCAATGACGTGGTACAAGTGTGCACGTTCGAGACTTAAGGAATAATGGCAGCACTTTTTCGAGAAGTTACGAAATCGTGAGTGACGGCTAAACCTGTGTAAAATCAGTACCATATAAGATGCATGGAGATACAGAGCAAATAATGAAATGAGTGTAAACTAAAGCTTTACCGCAGCCATTATTAAAATACGAATAGCGAATTCTTGCAATCCCGTTGAATCTTTGTTGATGCACGGCATAGTGAAAAGGGTCGGTGTGGAGTGCTCGCGCAGGAGCTATACTTAGATCTCAAATATGAAGACCTGCACGAGTTGGGGGTTTTTTATGTTTCGCAAAAGTTTAAACCATGAGAGACGGTACGCAATAGTCACAAGGCAACCTTTTTTTGCCGAATTTTCCACCCATCTGCTTTTTTTTTTCTTTTTGTTGCCCTTTCTTGTAACTTTCCAGGTCATCCCCCCGTTGACATACATTAATGAACTCCGTGTAGTTGCGTGTCATTAGGGTACATAGTTTTACTGAAACCATTCCAACTAATGCAGTAGAGCAAACATGTGATCTTAGGAGACATCATTAAGCCATTCAACAACATGCGCAAAGCGTACGGATTTGCTGACTTTGTGGGCAAACGTTCCATGCTGCCCAATCCGGAACATCACTGGCACGAATACTCGCAACGCAGAGAAGTGTAAAGTTAGAGAATCAGAAAATGGAGAACAATTAAGAAACTATTGAATAACATAAGCTTTCATAGACCATGATGTTCGTGAGCTCTAGAAGCACCCGTGCAGCCGCATTTTATGTAATAAATCTGTGCCCTAATATCTTTAATGCAGGCGATATGTTGCCCGCACTGAATTATCTGTGAAGAACACAAACCGTGTTCAAGCCTGGCTGATGTGCTTGTCGTGCGAGAAATGGACGAGGAACCGAAGTAGCGCACGCTGAAGAAAATGTCCTGTTTACCAAATGACCGTCGTGAACTTTTTTATGCTACGACAGTTACATAAAAGCGCTGGGTGAAAGAATTTGAAGGTGCTTTGCTTTACAGAAAGTCCATTATGGCGCGTCGAATATGCTACAATTTTCGCTAATGTGCCGCTTTTTGAGCCAACAGATTTTGTCACCACACTCATAATATTAATATATGTGGTTTAACGTCCCAAAACCACCATATGATTATGAGAGACGCCGTAGTGGAGGGCTCCGGAAATTTTGACCACCTGGGGTTCTTTACCGTGCACCTAAATCTAAATACGGGGGCCTCAAACATTTTCGCATCCATCGAAAATGCAGCCGCTGCGGCCAGGATTCGATTTGTCACCACATTCATACTTGCGAGCAATCTACAAAGGTTAGGCATTGACTGAGTCCACAATGAGGTTGTTTGCTCCTAAGGTATCGAACAGCTGTCGACAGAATACAAGTGGGCAAAAACAGAAAGACACAAGCATTGATATATCCAGAAAAAAAATGCTTTGGGAATTCTCTCTCTGCGCAACTTCTTTCTTTGATCTTTTACTATTTTTAAGAGTTGTTTCGACTTCACGTTTCTTTGTATAGCATTTGGAACTAAGTACGGCAGAAATTCCGCAAAGGCGGTATTTGACCTTTGCGTCATTTGAATGCGGACTGCCGAGTTCTATTTGCAAGAACATGTTCATTTTCCCAGTCTCTGCATCGTCACACGAAGAGGACCATGTCGACTTGGCAGACGACGGTGGAAGTGGTGGCGGAGATCAGACATCCTCTCTTAATGTCATTTTTGTCCGACCGAAGAGCACACGGAGAATAACCGGTGAGTATCGCAGTAAAAGCTCGCTAATTTAGATTTCACGGGACTGTAAAAAATGTCGAATTAGGCGAATGCCGAATTATCGAAAGTACCAAGTAAACAATGAACGAGTGTCTAAAACATCCATGCATTTTCATTTTCTTGGTGATAACGTAAATCCAGTACTTATTTTGCATAAGAGCACTGTAAAAGTCGCAATATGCATCATTCGCGACTTCTTTCAGAATGTGACCGCGGATCAAGACCGCCCGTGTATTAAGCTGGAACGGGCTCTGATCCCATCCCTTATTACGTAACGCCACCACTAACAGCACGCGCACGTGACGAAAATTTTCTCGCCGGAAAAATGGCCGGCAACTTATCGATTATAAATCGCAATGTAGCTAGCGAGTTTTATGCCAGCATGCGGGCCCCGGCTGAAGCTCTTCATCTTCAACAGCTTCCATCATTTTTTTTTAGTTTTCTGACATTGCGCGCGCATTGCCCGAAGTCAAAACGAAGCTACCGAGTGTGCATCCGCTGTGGACTAAACTGTAGTCTGTAAAGACGCGATCATAGCGTCCACGCAGTTCTGAAGGCACACGAGCAGCCTACTTCCAGACTCGAAATGAAACTGCAGAGTGCCACAAGAGAGGGAGAACAACTCAAGAGAAAACGAATTCCAGTTTGAAACCTTCTTCGCTTATGAACATTCCTGGATGGCGACTACGCCGTTCGGAAGGCACGCGGCGAAAACGAAACTACTGCTTGTCGCAGCTTTAACCCCCGTCGCTGTCGAGCGATGATAGAGCCCATGTAGTTCGCGTGCGCCGAATAAAATCGAAAGCGAAACTATAGCCGGATACAATTTAACAAGCCCGGAGAGGCCCGCCTAGGCTACCGAAACGCAGCAGTCGATTGCCTCCGCGGCTGACGAAGTAGTCCGGTTCATGCACTCGGCAATGTTCTCCGAAGGTGGGGTCTCTGGCCCCGTCCGGCTCATGACGTCACTCTGGAGTGCGCGCCCATTATTGAAGGCTTACGTGCATCTGCCTTTGAGGAGGAAATGCCGCGGACTTCTAAAGTTGTATCCAACTATAGTTGGCCGCAGCCGCTGAAGGCTTGGTCGCCAACAACGCGATTTGTGGTAAGATTGGTAATGGCGACCGCGCCTTTCTGAAGGCGCGCGGGCGTTTCGGTTGTTCGTGAGCGTTGTTTTTGCCCCTTTGCGTCGCCCATTTGCGGCATGCTTGGCGCCCTCCGAAGATCGTCCGAATAAACCGGGTTGAGGTCAAATACAACCGAATTAACAAGAGTTTGATGCCATTAAACAATACATATGCTTGCCGAGACCCGAGAAGACGTCTGAATTACCAGATTTGCCGAATTAACGGGGGTCGAATTAACGAGCTCTAACTGCAGGCAGTAGTAACGGAAGAATGGGACCTTTAAGAGCTCGCCTTTCTTTCTTAGACACTATACTAGGGAGAAGTAACACACAATAATGCCAAGGAAAGTATAGGGGATGTTATCTGTAGTAATTGTCATATAAATGTGAAGAAAGTAAAATGGGCGAAAATATAACTTGCCGACAGCTGGGACCGAACCTGAAAACCGCATGATTCGAAGGTTGCAGGTTCGGTCACGGCCAGCGGCAAGTTATCTTTTCGTCCACTTTACTTTGTTCACGTTTATATCACAATTACTGTAAATAACATCCCCTATACTTTGCTTGGCATTATTGTCTGTTAGTTCTCACTAGTAGCAGTAGCAGTAGAAGAACAAGTAGTAGTAGTAGTAGCAGTAGTAGCAGTAGTAGTAGTAGCAGTAGTAGTAGTTGTTGTAATAGTAGTAGTAGTAGTAGTAGTAGTAGTAGTAGTAGTAGTAGTAGTAGTAGTAGCAGCAGTAGTAGTAGTAGTAGTAGTAGTAGTAGTAGTAGTAGTAGTAGTAGTAGTAGCAGCAGCAGCAGTAGTAGCAGCAGCAGTAGTAGTAGTAGTAGAAGAAAAACTTTATGATGTACAACAGAAACCGAACAGGCTCCTACTCTAGTCCTCAGAAAAGGGGGGGGGGGGCATAAAAACGGAGTTTGTAAGGCAGGGTGGTGGCCCTATTAAGAAGGCCCCACTGGCACGGGCCATCCCTTCAGCTCGTTGGTTTAGTCGTAACTGATCTTCCGGGGTCGGCCTAGACGGCAGCGACTCCTCGTTCTATGTGCAATTTGCGTCGTGCTCTTCTCCGTGATCTGGCAACTCCTGCGTAATGAAGTGTTGGTGTTGCTCCACAACATGGACACGTCTCCATACGCTGTAAGGTGCATCAGGGGAAGAGTGTGAAGACTTGCGCAGGTGCTCGTCTGTAATCTTCGCAGCACGGTTGCCTCCGAAGCGCTGAGTTTCCCATGAGTTTGCTGAGCTCCCCACTGTACTAAAGAATCGTTGCGTAGCAAGTTTCTAGAGGTGTACAGGCCTCGTTTATTCTTCTATAGTGCTAGCTGCCTGTTGTAGTCGTCCTTTTCCTGCTAGGCCACCCGTAGTTGTCCATACTGTTATGTCGTCGGCATATGTCGCATGTTGCACAACGGTGATGTCCTTCCTTGTAAGAAGAGCAGAAATTTATTTCTCGCCCTCGCTCGTTGGCTGTAGCCTGAGGTTGTCGGATAGCAATTCGATCAAGGTGGACGCTTTCTAGTGCGGGACATGGCGCTACATCACTCGCCATTGTCCTTATGACCAATGTGCCTGCGTATGTTGTCACGCTTATTGCGGCGCCTGTGCACCATTTCTCGGAGCTCTCTCGTCAGAAGGGTAGTTGTTTGTAATGGATGGTGGCACATATCGAATTGGTAGATCAGCTTATAAAAAGGGGGACAATTGAGAAGCGAAAGACGACGGACAAAGCGATGTCATCCAACTTACGTTTATTGAAAAGCCTGACATAACACAGGCAACTTGGGATAGAGAAACAACTAAAACTATTAACAATGCGAAACCACGTTACGTGTTCATGCCGCGAACATCTATTCAACAGAGAAATTTATTTTTTATTGCGAAAGCAATTATATCGACAGTCTCGGCTGAATTTTGCCCTCGCCGTCGCCATGCGCCGTATATATATATATTGTAATGACGAGAGAAATAGACACAACGCCTGTTCGCTAGGCCGGCTGTTCTATCCTCTGTCTTCGTCTTCCTCGGCTTCACCAGCCGAGCATGCACCCGTGCCTGAAGGCCGCTCTGTCCTTACACTCGGCCACACTGCGAGCATGGAGTGCTCCTAAAAGACGGCCTTTCTGTGGCGGTGGTCGTTTCTTGGAGGTCCTGGCCCCTGAACCACCATCGATAGCACTAATGCTTCTGGCGGGCGGCATTGGCTGCTGCGCGGAGGCCGGTCACGGCCACGCTGCGACTTGCTTTAGAAGTCAGGCGATGATGGTTCTGGTGGACGCCATTGGCTATGTCGTGATGGTCGTCGCACGCTTACCATGAGGTTACGTCGTCGCTGTTCCGTGCTTCGCTCTAACGCATGCTTGTGCATGTCAGCGGACTGAGCAGGCACATACTTCTCCAAGGAAGCATGCTTGCGAGTTTGGTCATGCTGCGAGACCTGGCCTTCATGGTTTGGCGCTGTAGCTTCTGCGCGGCCGCCACCGCACTCCCCTGTTCCGTAGCTGCAAGGAACAAAGATGCTCTCTAGGTGTTCCCTACCGCGGCCATCCGACCGATGAGCGTCGGGTCCCCCGTAGGCACAGACCGCCTTGTGGTGATCCGTACGGCATTCGTGTTTTACACTGGCGGTCAGAATGAACTGCCCGTCGTCGTCAGTAGAGTCGCACGCCAGGCGGCCGGAAGGGTCGATGCTGGCTCCATCTTCCGGCGGCGCATCGATAACCGCGGCCATGCCGCGGCTTGCAGATCCCCACAAAACAGGCAAATGCTCGATAAATGTGTCCTCGGCAGCCATGGATTTCTTGAGCGAAGCCCTCGCGACACACTCAGCCGATGACTGCCATGAAGTCAGCAGATGTGTCTGTGGCTGGTCACTGAGGATGCTCTCGCTGCTGGACATCCGTGGCTGCGGTCTTTTAACTTGGATATTTGGGGCCGAGAAAGTGTTCGGAGTGAAGCAGCGGAGCTTTACTTGACCGCCATCTATAATGAGCTGAACGTCACCAGACAGGAGGTAGTCAGCTCCCAAAACCATGTCCGCGTGCAAGTCCTCGAGGACGGGAACGGCGGCAATGAACTTGCTCCCGGCTTCCGTTTGTATCTGCAAATCCAGCGCACCGACTGGTAATGCGCTCCCGCCGAGGCCGCGCAGGGGTGCCTCGGACCAAGGCTGGAGGGCGACGGGGGCGTGGCGTCGATGCAGTGTAGTACGTGGAGCTCCCGTTTGGACAACAGCTGTAAGCTCACCGATTCCGTCCACACAGACCTGTACCGTGGGAAGCGGCTGTGTTGTGTATTCGGTGGCGCGACGTAGTGCATGTGGTGGTGCCACATTGTCGCAGTTTTCATGGCAAATCTGTCCGAAAACAGCGATGAGCCTTGCACTCCATTGAAGCCAGGAGTGCTGCTTGACGCCTTCATATTTGTGCCATGCCTCGGCACCACCACGAAGGCGGTCTATAGCCACCAGCCATTTTTGGTTGTCTTGCCAGGCATTGCGAGAGCCGACAGAATTGATGGCCTCAATCCACAGGGCAGCGTCATCCTGGAAGCCCCGGAACTCCGGCACTGCCCAAACAGCTGATGAAGCGCTAGATGAGAATACGGAGTTGGTCGACGCTAGGACGTCGAGCTGCTTCGACAGTTGCGTGAGCGCTTGCAACACCTCCGCGACTCTGTCGGGTGAGGCGCCTGATGAGCAGGAAATCACGTCCGCGGAGTATGCGGCGGTCGCAGTACTCACGCTGGCGAGATCCACGGCCAAGGGAGCGTGAACAGCGTCTCTTGGCGGCTCAGATGTTGGTAGAGTCTCTGCTACTCGATCCACGTCTTTGGAAGCGTGAATTGCGTTCCTAGAACAGAGCTCGTGCGCCGTGAGGTCGCGAACCAGTAGCGAGGCGTCTGTAAACTGAAGTAAAGCCGCCGAGGAGGCCTGGACGCCGTCCCCAGACGGTGCTTTCAGAGCCGGCAGGTTTACCGGTAGCGGGGAGGCATGGACGCCGTCCCGGAACTGCGCTTGGTGCGGCGGCAGGTAGGCAGGTTCCATGACCGAGGAAGCGCGGACGGCTTTCCTTGGATGGCCGGCCCGGAACGCCGAAGAAGCACGAGCACAAGTGGTGTCTGGCTTAAGACTTCGTTTTTGACGACTGCGCCATTGTAATGACGAGAGAAATAGACACAACGCCTGTTCGCTAGGCCGGCTGTTCTATCCTCTGTCTTCGTCTTCCTCGGCTTCACCAGCCGAGCATGCACCCGTGCCTGAAGGCCGCTCTGTCCTTACAATATATATATATATATATATATATATAAGCCCCAAAGAAAAGCAATTCAGAAAAATGCTTCCGAAGCGCGGAATCGAACCAGGGACCTCTTGCTCCGCAGCGAGTGGCGCTAACCACTACGCCACGAAACGCAGATCCTCCACGTAGCTAACGGCGAGCGCTATATACACACCCTTTACCGCTGGACGGAATCAGAGAGGGCAGGCGATTATAAGCGTTTCTTCATTACCAGCGAGATGGCGCTAGGAGCGCGACGGGTGCATTTAAAAGTCGTCGGCGAGCTCGCTCGCTTCTTCTTATATTTGCGCAGGGAGAACCTTGCCCTTCCGCTGTCTGCTCGCGCGGTTTTCTCGTGGTGCGGGGAAGAGGAATGTTTCAAGCTTTCACCGTGATGTCCGCGCTCATGTTACGTAGCGTACCAAAGTCACTCGAGCTCAAGGGACGCCGCTAAACGAACAAACAGAAGATGAGCGCGAACTATCAAGTGTCACAGCTCGACACTTGAAGTACGCTAGTTTCCTTCGCTGCTTCGGCCACCTTTGCAACAGGAGCGCTGTTCAAACTTAGAGTATCCATTGGCGAGCCTCACTTCGTATAGCATTAGTTTCTTGCTATCGCATTCATTGCTTCGCCCTTGCGGCGAAACTGTGACTTTTTCTTGTATGGGAAATATGTCACCGTAACGTAATTTATGCACGACCGAGCAGCATATGCTGCCCCAAATGATTTACCGTGTACCATGAGGCACTGATCAGATAGGCGTTAGCAGACCGCAGTATCACACGTGCTGCCGTGAAGGGCAAAGTCCGTGCATCGTCTAACGTTGTTGCACTGCTCATGCCACTAACTAGGCTCGAATGCGGACACAAAGCATTTCACTGCAGCACGTAAAACAGCGGACTGCCAACATGCGTTTGATGAGCGGCGAATTGGGGAGGAGGAGAGTGGTTTCCAGATTCGGCGCATTCAACAGTTGCCGTTCAAATTATTGAGCTTATCACTTTTGAAGAATTACGCCTCTCTATGTGAATCTGCTCGGCTTTCTCGAATCGTGAGCAGCAACAATTCCATGCATCCCAATTATGATTGCTTTATTCTTGGCACTTGTCCTATGACATCAGAAATTTCGCTCTCTTATTTTATCATATCGCTGGGAAGGTGCACCATAAGCTTTTTATACTGCGTAGTCATTGGTGAGACTGTTATGCTCAAAAGGCCTTCACACATGAATGCAAACAAGAGGAAAGTTTCTCGTAGTTGAGTATAGAAATGAGGTTGCGAAATAAAAATTGTCATTGCTTGGTACTATGTCTCTTTGTACGCGTTTATAAATCCAGTGACACATTTCGCGGTTTCCTTGGAATAACTAGAAGAGTTAGATGTTGAATGGATACATGCATTATTAAGTATATCATAACAAATGAATACTCAAAATATAACGCGCGTAGTGTGTTTATCAACCTTCTGCTGAATATTTTTCCTTCGTTGTTGATGTTAAATGCGAAGCATTTCTTACCGGGGAACCAAAGATCCTTGAGCGTTTCTCTATCTATCTATCTATCTATCTATCTATCTATCTATCTATCTATCTATCTATCTATCTATCTATCTATCTATCTATCTATCTATCTATCTATCTAATAGGAGGGCATGAGGGTATGACGAATATTACTGTCTGGTCATGACATGAATAAATCCTCTCGAGTACGTTGTGAAACACTTTCCACCAATCACGTGTGGCACATAGCCTTATACCACGATCCGCTATATGCGGGCATGCGCCACAGCTTATTCACAGTTTATATCTACCTACGAACGGCAAGAATAGACGTTGGTAATTGGAACGCGAGAGCGTTAACAAAATCCTGCGTCGGCAGCGTTGACTCCACGAGTGCAAAGAATAAAAATCACGATTCCAGCAGGAATCAAATCCAGCCATGCTGCTTGGCAGTCAAGTATTTTACTGCAATGCCATGCCAGGTCATGAAACGGCTTTGGAAAAACACCCTATACATGCGGCATGTTGGTGCAACGATGAATGTTGTGGTAGTGCTGGCTATCTAATTTTAATACAAGGTAATGAACATTGCATATACACTCCTATGATACAGGCGTCATGTCGGGTTCGGGCGCATCAGGCGCATCAGTAACTGCGCCCGTCCTTGTCCTCTTCCCGTACATGTTTCTTTCGCGCAGCACTTTGCTTAATGGTGTGTGGAAAAATTGTATATACAGGTACAAATCAAAATAAAGTTTACAAACTCCAAATGTTTTACTTATATATATATATATATATATATATATATATATATATATATATATATATATATATATATATATATATATATATAATATGGTCGGCATACCTGTGGAGTTCACTGAGACTCACCCAAGTTCAGTAGAATTTTCCCATCCTGACTCACTCGGGCTGAAACTCAGTAACATATTACTCCCCCGGGCCCACGCAGACTGACTGACGGCTCGATATGAGCTTGAGTGAGTCTGAATGAGCGGACTCATGTGTCTGTTAGCGTATAATTAGCTTGGTCAACCATGGTGTTAATGCTCTACAGCACCAATATCTTGCATAATTTGTGCTCGAATTGGCGCTTTTTGATCTCGTACCTTCAAATAAGAGTTATCAGTGGTTACATTCCAGTAAGGACATCTTTATTAGGGGCGAAGCTCCTTATAGCATCACCTGGTGGGTCGTCGCTCCGTCCGGCGTTCCCCCGCCGTCGCGTCTCCCGTATCATTAAATAGATGGCGCTGTCCCATAGAGATGCATGCAAACTGCAGTTGGGTGACGATATACTAGATGGCGCTGTCCCATAGAGATATGTGCAATATGGCGGTTGGGTGAATGCACGCTAGATGGCGTTATAGGTGCCGCTGCTCTCAGATTGGCTGCTGCACCCGTTATCTCTCATTCGCCTTGATCGTCGCCGTACTTGGAGGAGTGCGCTTGCCGGAAAGTGCTGCTTGGCGGGCCATGGACGACGAGGAGCGCCGGGTGCGGAAGGCCGCTGCGTCTCGTGCTCGTCGGCAGGATCCCGAGGTGCGAGCTCGAGAGGCTGCCGCCTGGCACCGCGCGCGCTTGGCGGCGGCTTCGCGAGCGCGCACCGTTCCGAGAACCGCCTGGCGATGCGCTCGCTTGGCGGCAGCCTCTCGATCCCGAGAGGCTCGCTTGCTTGGCGCTCGCTTGGCGGCAGCCAGGCGGATCCTGAGACGGTGCGCGCCAAGGACGCCGCTGCGAAACGGGCTCAACGAGAAGTGGATCCCGAGACCATGATTGCTTCAGGAGCTTTGCCCAAGGTCTTCATCATTCACCCGTGGATATGCTGTAATTTTTTGCAGAAGGTGACTCACAAGAGATATTTTTATCAAGAACTTCCCGTGAAAGAGTTTGTGCAGGGGGAGGGGTGATCAAGGCACCCACGTAATTCACGCCTCTGGTCAAGAAATATTGAGCTGGCGTATGAATGTTACTGCGTTGAAGTATGTGTGAGTAGACGTGAGGAAGCATCCGTAGATATGTCTATAGGTCGGCAAATTGTGGATCTCATAGATAGATAGATAGATAGATAGATAGATAGATAGATAGATAGATAGATAGATAGATAGATAGATAGATAGATAGATAGATAGATAGATAGATAGATAGATAGATAGATAGATAGATAGATAGATAGATAGATAGATAGATAGATTAAAAGACATCATCTATAGGGCTCCTCCATGCAAGAATTTTGATCAGTGACTTTATTTCAGCTTCTGCACAAATATTTCGATGAATGTCTCGTATTCGTTGTAGGCACTGTTAATGTGCGTGCATGACGCTAATGCTTCCAGCGTTTGACGAGAAACACGCCTCCTAATAGCTTAAGGCGGGTTCCCTACCTGAAGTTAGAGTAATGTAGGCACGTTTGCTTGTTCCCTCTCTGCTTTTTTCTGTAGCATTGTAGGTTGGAATCGATACTTAATCGGGTAGGAACAGAGCCAAAAAAAGTGGAAAGATGAAAAAGACGGACTGGAGGAGCGATGACTTTATGCTGAAATTCAATACAAGAAGGGCAAAACAAAAAACGCACCTTCACTTCGCGTTCATCTCGCGCACTTGCACACACGCTCGGCAAATTATAGGTTTATGCCGCCAGATTTTTGTAAAAGCTCACTGCAATAACTCGGTGAAGCGTACCGCATATTCTCGCATTGCACTGCACTTCCGCGAATGCGGGTGTGAACCTGTTCTTTCGGACGCCTTCATTGTTTTCAGGCATGTTAACTAGCAGACAGGAAAGACTGCAGACATTTCGAGGATTTGGGGGCATATGGGCGTGGCGCCATCTTTTGGCGGTAGCGGCGGCGCACTGCCATAGCTGAATGGGAAATGGGCGAAAAAAAAAAGCATATCTCTTGAAAAAACCAAACTATCCAAAGCGACTCGGGGTTCTATATAGTAGAGACCTACTTGAACGTTTTGGTAAAATTGCAGTATTGCACTACAAAGCGTGTGGCTTCCCAGGACAATTGAACACCACCCATTAGAAACACGTGGGGCCCTATAAAATTTTAAACACTCCCGGAAGCCACGCGGTTTGTGGTGCGACACTGTAATTTTAGCAGAATGTTAAAATAAGTTTCTACTGTATAGAACCGGGAGTCGTTTTTGACAGCTAACTTTTTTCGTCAGATAGAATTTGTTCGCTTATTTCGCATTAAGTTACGGCAGGCCACCGCGGTCACCGACGAGAGACGGCGGTACGTGCATATGTCCCCAAATCCTGTTCATGATCGTTCTTAGGCATGTTTGAAAAAGTCGAGCCGTGCGTCTGTCGACTGTCGCTGAATCTGTTGGTTATTGGATGTCATCGTTTTAAAAAATTGGCCGCGTATCTGCGTGTTTCGCTGCAAATGTCGTCTAAAGACGATAGAAGAGGCGCTGCGTGAGATATGGACGCCATCTGGCAATACGTCGGGAAACATGAGTGTTGTGTTGCGGGCTCGTATTCCCGGCGCAGCAGCAGGCGAAGACCGGCGGTGACCAACGCGACCGGCGGGGACGCCAGCCAGCCCGAACACGCGGTTTGGCGCGAAGCGCTGAAGCAGAAGAAACGTCCACACTGAGAGAGTACTCTCCACACACTCTTTTATTTACACGTCGCCTGGGTAAAAGAGGAATGCCAGAGCGGCGCCCCATGGCATTCGTACAGTGCAATACAGAACCGAAACCGAAACACAACAATGAGCTCGTGCAGAGGGCACGGAAGAAGGCAAGTTTCAGCGCAGCTTAAGAAACCAAGGTCTTAAGAATTACGTATGTTTGCATTTTCTATTAAAGGAACACACCACCTAATACTTACCTAGTGATGTCGCGCCTCAGATATGTGTAATGTTTGCTTTCTGATCGGCAATGTACACAAGTATGAACCTAGTCAGCCGTTCAAGATGGCTGGCCCTTGGGCAAGTGGTTCAACTTTGGCCGAGTGGCTGAATCGAGTGACGTGGCGACAAACAGAAAGACAGACAGACCAAAATTTCTCCGTTTAAGTATCCCAAGAAAGACTATCGTCTTTAAAAAGGAAGTGTCCTCATGGCCAGTGATTGACTAAGCGTCCGCCCTAGGGAACGCACGTGTGCACTAAGGCAGCGGCGGTTTTTTTTTTCGGTGTTTCACGTAATAAATCTCGCTTTGAAGTCACAGCTCATCCCAGCAGATTTTTATTATTTTTTTATTTTATTATTATTATTATTATTCCAGTCCCTCTGGGCTGTACAGCTATTTCGTTAGGTCCTATAAACACACGCAATCTCCCGTGCTTTGACTGTTCAAACAGAGCTTTCTTGGATGCTTTCACTGGCAATGATGAAAACAGTACAAGCTAGGTGGTAGTCGAGTTTGCCGTTCATCTGGAACAAGTAAGCCGAAATTCCGGTTAGTGGAGCGAAATTGGCAGCAGGACGCGTCTGCGACCGCCAGGTTCCACGAGCAAAAGTTCTGGTTCACTTCCCACTTCAACGCGCACATTGTTCTGTTAAGACTGTGCGAGATCTCATTCCGAATCATCTCTGCAAAAGTGATATTTATGCTAATGAACAGAATGTGCCATATGGTGTTCAGTCAGCTCATTCGGTTGCATGCACTCTAAAGTTCTCTTCGGGCAAAGTTGTCAAGGTTCACGGCAAAAAATGTTATTTGTATCCGTGGCGAAATCGGGAATCAGCATTTCTGGTAGAAGGAAAGATATTGCATCAGCGCAATCTGCTTATTTATTCCAGACCAGTCACCAGCACCGACAGCAGCGCCTCGGATAACATCTACTGCGACGGCCTCCACCCCGCCGGCTCCAACGAGTTTTAGCACCACTCCGATAACATCTACTGCGACGACCTCCACACCGCCGGCTCCAACGAGTTCTAGCACCACAACTACCACACGTGAGTTAGCCCACGCATGCTCCCTACAGAATCAAATGTTGGCAAGCTAATCGTTCATAACAAAGAGGAGTTCGGTGCAAATTTCGTCTGGCGCATATACCTGAACGGCACGCATGTGCTGTGACATTCAGCCATTGTGTTCACTCTTAAGAGCACGTCATCATGACCGGGCGTCAGATGCGAACAACCGTAGCGTGTAGATACGCGGTAACGATAGTTGCTATAAAGTGTGCGGCGGCTGTTTGGCGGTGAAAGCTGTAAAAATTCACAAGGAACTGGGCACCTTTCATGGAGTATCGCTTCCTTACTAACCAAAACCACTCGCACCGATGCCCTTACTGAAAATGTGCTGATTATTTATTTATTTATTTATTTATTTATTTATTTATTTATTTATTTATTTATTTATTTATTTATTTATTTATTTATTTCAAGAGTGCTGTCAGCCTACGATGAGATTCCTTTAGCAGAACTGGTTACATAAATGAGAAACAACACACTGTGTACAAAGTTGAAGCTTAAGTATGATGAAATGGCACACAATTGAAGAAAACATAAACAGTGTGTCATTTGTGAAAACATAGTATTTAGTGCTATCACTGTGAAATCATTTCATAGTATAAGATGCAGGACAAATGGCTTCTGCTTTTTTGGATCGCCAACTGTAAAGTACGGTCACATCGTGCGGTAAATGCATTGTCTTTTTCTTGGTGACAACATGATATCTTCGCTTCATGCACTGAAGGAATGGTGAAGTCACGTTTTACGTCGACAGGATGCTATGGTTGCCTTAGGCGACGACGATTGTTACTTGCTGCACCACGTGTGCAATGTCCGGCTTTCTTTCTGCGCCAAACGTATCATAGAAATTCCTTGTTGCGCTAACTTCATAACATGCTTAGATGTGGCCGCAACTGTTGCTACGCTTTGTTTTCGGCCGAACTCTATCATATAGTTGCATGCTGAGGATACTGTAGCGACCTACTTTTTACATTAACTATTTTTGGTTACGCTTCCTTGCTGTGACACACACAAGCAGACACACACGCACACGTTTTGACGGATACGTAGGCAATGAACTTTATTTATTTATTTATTTATTTATTTATTTATTTATTTATTTATTTATTTATTTACAACATACTGCAGACCACAATAGGGTCCTTGCAGGAAGGGCTCTCATATTACATACAAAACAGGAAATACGATATCAAAATATCAATACGGTTAGTACAAAGAATATACAAATTTTCAAACACAAAACAGAAAAGGGTAACGTGATGATTCAGGAAGGTTCCTTCATTACATGCCTGGAGTTCCCCACCGACGCTGTCCTAGGGAAGAAGGAATATTTTTAGGTATCTGTCATAGCGAAATTTGGGGTTAATGCATATGTGTGATCATGACGTGTGGAGAGATGGGTTTCATATAACGCGGTGTCTAGGGATAATACACGCTTATTTAATGATTGAAGGAAATCGAGGCGAAGCATCTGCCTACGTGTTTCATAGGCAGATTGCTTAGATTCTTATGACTTAGACAATATATCAGTACTCATCGGCGTTAAGTCAGTGTAATCAGTGCACAAGTCCACTTGTTTACCGCTGAACCACGCCATTGCTTCTCAACTGCTTGAGAAAGATATACCTTAGAGGTGCTCTATCACGTGAAGAGTCGATTGTGCACTACTAGTTCCAAACGTTGCTTTACAATTGCGTTATGTCGAGGCATCTGTTAAAGCGACTTGAGCAGCGTGTGGGTGCAATAACGTAGTATACTCATTACAAAAGGTTCAGTATTTTGATGATCGTAATGATGTATCATCGTCCTCATCACCATCATCAGCGACCTCCTATCGATCGAGCATTCAGTGGTGATGGTCCGTAGGAGCGCATGATGTGATGTAGTGCTGTATCGCACCGAGTGCCGCGTCATGCGAACTGCGTAGTATGTTTTCGTGATAGCGCTGTCTATTCATTGCAAAGGACTGCGACACCATTGATGACAACTGCCAAAAGCGGCCTTCTGTTCCGCGAGGAGCATCGTGAGCTGCTACGTATGTCAGACGCTGCGTAGCAGGTGCGCAAACAGGTTTCACTTCATGCGAATCGCGTAGCGAAGTGCGTGGCGTGTTGGCGCACTTAGGCAGCCTACACATGGAAAGGCCTATGCTACTGTTCTTCATCATGAATTTTGAGAGGGATGCGTAACCCCTCGCACATTCTTCGCAAAATGCTTATCAGAAAACAAAGCCCCGCCTCACGGCAATGTGTACACGTACTTTCTGTAGGCTTTCCGAAACTGTATGCGAATGGCTCCGATGGGGTCGCCCCTTCAGCTATGACTGTGAGACATTACGCAAAAATTGCAGTACCTTCACCTAGGGTGGAGGTCACATATATGTATACCTTAAACGATCGTCGCAATTCACTGCCCGCATTAGATAAAATTATGGTCAACATCAAGATTTTGCGGTTAATTTCTAAGAGCCCCTTGTAAATATTGACCCAGTAATAACTGTTAGCTTCCGTCTTTTGCGGGCTATAAGCCACAGACCCTCTTGTTGCAAGAGTTGTGGAGCACTGAGTAATTGGTTTTCTATTTTGCAGAGGTGCCGCTGAAACCAGGATCACTGCTGTGCACCATTGGTGAAGGTTTTGAGAAGTCAACGTACACATTTCCACCGGATGGCCTCTGCGCTATAATTACTTTTGACTCTTTGTACCGTAAGGACGCATCATTGGAACCACCCTATCCCAAAGACTTTCAGTATTTCTTAGAAACGGCCAAGCAGGCAAATCAATCTGAATTTGGCATCGGCATCCACCAAAGGTGAGTGCACTTCACTGGGCATGGTATCTGCTTTCGAAGTGTTGCAACCGATTCGGTAGATTCGTAGACGTGTGCAGCTATACTGGTCGAGTTTGCCTGGCTTCGGTTTATTGTACTGATGCACGTGTAGAGGATCGGTTACACTGGCGGTTTGGTGCTTTTCTACGTGTGTACACACTGTTTGGCTCTCAGTGATGTGATAGCTCGTGCTCGCCTTAAAAGACCGCCTGCATGGTTCCACGCCTCTCAGTGTGTTGCTTGCTGCCGGCCAATTAGGCGGAATAAACGTTACTTCGATGCTATGGTGAATTTGCCGCTCTCTCCCGGGACACCAAGTCGTGGAATACCGGCGACGATGATGGGATCGCCGTACGTAAATCGAAACGTGAGCAAAGCTCTTGCCATCTTAGAGATTTCTACCTGGAAGATGGCACTTTGACGAAATTCCTGTAGTACGGTTTGCCGCCGAAGCTTCAACATAGCCATGTTTCATATTGGACAAGTCGATGATACCATGAGCGACTGACGCTCGCATGAGCAAATGCTGAAAACTTGCGCTTCAGTCAGCGATGTTCGCTCACACAACAGGCATCATACTTTTCTAAGTCTCATCGGTGCGAAAGCTTACGGGCTTCTCATATCGTTGCCGGCAACGGACGCTCTTCCTCACGAGAGTTCGACTGTCTTCTGAGAAGCCTGGCCGATCGCCGGGCACCAAGCCGTCTGTCACAGCAGAGCGAGCGATATTTTACTAGCGGTCAAAGAAGCGGTGAGTCAATTTCCGAACTAGCTGCGCTGTTTCAAAAACTCGGAGCTGATTTACGAATTTGTAAGTTTTCTGGACGTAGCGCTCATGGACCGTTTTCTTGCGGCCTGCTCCGCGAGGGCGTTTAGCGTGTATTGCTCACGGCAGAAAACAAGGCTAACTTACCAGAAGGCCGGGACAAAGCTCTAGCCATGGAGACCGCAACCAAACGCGCAGGTTTCACACACAGTAACGTACCCACGGCGTCAGAGGTGAACAAAGTTCGAGTAGAAGAGTAATTGGGGTGGTCTCGAAGCTGCTTCCGATGCGGGTAACCCAGTCACTCTAACGAAGCGTGTCCCGACAACGGTGATGCGTGAGAAAACAGTAACCGTATAGGGCATATTCAGTGTGCATGTAGCAAACAAAAACACAAAGGGAAAAAGCCTCAGAGGCAAGTGCTGATGCTGACTTTAATTCGAAACGAGTCGTCTGCTTCATGGCAAGCTCTCACAGGAACCCTATTTATTGTATGTGCAATACGAGATTATTATGCATAGACAGTATAATAAAAAGTACCAGGAGTATTATATAACATCCAGTGCGTAAACCATGAATCAAGTGCAGCTAATATCGCTGATGAAAATGTGAGAAACTTTCAACGTCACGCAGTATTACATACTATGAAGAGATACAGTAGAATCGAATAAAAAAAAGAGAGAGCGAGAATACACATATCAAACGAAATGGAAATTCTTTTACTACAGTGTTTGATTATACAATCAAGAAGAGACAAACACGTTTTAAAGAAATATACTAACTTGGAGTGCGCAAATATTCTTAAGTTCGAGCATTCGATTTGAATAACAACTCGGCATTTGCTTCGATTAGCAAGGCACTTTTACTATTCGAAATGTTCTAAACTTCACGGCTCTTATTGAAATCAGCAGCAATAATTACACACATGTGCTAAATTTTGCAAACTTTGATGTACAAATAGGCACGTCACGGCTGTTATTGAAAGCAGCAGCAAGAATTACGCACCTGTGCTAAATTTCGCAACCTTTGATGTACAAATAGGCACTTCACGGCTTTATTGAAAGCATCAGCAAGAATTACACACCTGTGCTAAATTTCGCGAACTTTGATGTACAAATAGGCAAATTAGTTTCAGCTCCCACATTACTTCCCCCCCCCCTCTCCCCCATAGTGCTATTTGGGAAATGTTGTGTCCAGTGTACAAGTGTATACAGTATACATCCAGGGCATGGGCTTGTTTATGAGGCCGAGCATGTTTTTGCAATGAGGTGCCGAAATTATATTGAAGAAAACCGCCGAAACAAATTGGGAGCCGTCGCCAAATTAAGGAAAAACGTCTACAAAATAAGAGAAACCAGCAATACTCTGGGTTGCCCTAAGGTGAAGCTCCCGCAATGAGCATCGTGTCGATCAGTTGTCTGTGCTGCTTCCTATTGTGAAAGCAAGCTTACAGGATTAAACTATGACGACAAGATTAACCCATCAGCACCAGTGTGCCATGTGAGAGGTTGTTTTCGTTGCCAGGAGGAAAGGTGACACGCCCAATGGTGTCGCTGCTTCTCGGACATAGCTGCTGCTATCCATCCTTCGTGACAACATTAAATAACTGCATATAGAGTACCGTAAATCTACCATAGCGTCGTGCACTGAATAGTCTTCGTGTACACTCATAGCTGTACAACAGTCTTGCTTTATCACGTTGCTGAAAACAACTTTTTCTTCAAAGGTCAGTAGTTTTACTAATCGTACTTGAAAATATTTGAAAAATATTCGGTTCTATTTGCACTACGTTTTCACCATTCGAATTTGATTCGCAGTTGAAACTTTTGTATTCGCACAGCGCGATGTCAGTGCACGTTACAGAACACCAATTTCCCGAGCCCTCCACTGCGGCGTGTGTTGTAATCATGTCGTGGTTTTGGCACATAAAGTCCCTGATATTATTATTGTATTCGCACACCCCTAGTACAAACTCTTGTCTATACGATACGCGTTGCTCGAAGTTAGTAGAGCAGCTTCGAATATTTATTCAGTAGGCGAGACATTACATGACGGTAAAAAATTTTATTCAATGATAGATTAAAACATAGAAAAAT
This sequence comes from Rhipicephalus sanguineus, assembly GCF_013339695.2. NCBI lineage: Eukaryota > Metazoa > Arthropoda > Arachnida > Ixodida > Ixodidae > Rhipicephalus > Rhipicephalus sanguineus. Next base: position 182,107,985 of record NC_051177.1, on the reverse strand, counting down.
TTCGATGAACTTTCATCCGGGCCATTATAGATTTGACCTTAGGAACTCGATGTGAACCCGCCACAGTGGTCTAGTGGTTATGGTGCTCGATAGCTGACCCGCTGGTCGCGGGATCAAATCCCGGCCGTGGTGGCCGCACTTTCAATGGAGGCGAAAATGTTTGGGGCCCGTGTACTTAGGTTGAGGTGCGCGTTAAAGAAACCCGGGTGGTCAAAATTCCCGGAACCCTACACTACGGCGTCTCTCATAATGATATCGTGGTTTTGGCACGTTAAAGGGACACTAAAGAGAAACCGGAAGTTGATCATCGATGGTAGATTGTCTTATTACGATTATAACGGTACCATTGTTACGGCGAGCAGAGCTTTCGTAAGCGAGAAAATAGCGAAAAACAAAATGTGGGTGGCGACGACACCTTGAAGTTTCCGCACTATTTGCCGTGACGTCACATGTTTTGAAGGCGCCTACTAGGGACTACGTAGTTCGTATTCGGTAAAAATGAAGTACATTGCCCTCTGAGGGGGCCATAGACTTAACATACAAAGTTTGGGGTAATTTTGTCGAGCCAATGGCGCCAAAATACGATAAATACACTTTGAAATCAATGACGTCACTGCGGGGAGATTTCGGCACGAAATTTAAAAATGAAACTTTGGACTTGATTTTCTCCTCTATTAATAAACCTATGATGGCGATATTAACGGCATTAGAGTTCTCAGAGCACAATTTATCCATCTAAACCGATTCATTGTTTCTCTTTAGTGTCCCTTTAAACATAATAATTATTATTAGAAATGCGATAACGCCGAATAGATACGTGTGAAACAGGTAGAGCATGAGCGCGAGCAATCGGAATGATACTATAATAGAGACTGGGAAAAAAGAGCCGCGGAAATTTCCTGCGCATGTTAAGACTAGGCATATTCAGCGGCATCTTTAAGGTGGATACATTTGGGCCGCATATGAAGAGAAGATGAAACGAGCCCTCTAATTTTGAGCTGGTTCGAGCAGGTCGGATGAATTTGCACGATGTGAGGGCCCGACAGGTTCCTTATTAAGTCCAACTTGCGATAACATCGAGCCGCGTATCCTATGTTTTAATGTGCGAATGAAAACGTGCGTGGACAGCCGAAGTTCACAGCTCAAGCGGATGGGAAGTGCGCCGATCGCCTCCATCAGGCGAAAGGCACATGGTGAGGTGGTCCTTTAGGAGGGGGTGGGCGGGGACTGCGTGCTTCGGCAGGAACTGCGTGCTTTCACCAGCAGGCCGCGGTTGCGCGTGAGCTAGCTTGACCGGGATTCGCAGATGGCTTTTACATTTGTCTGATCTCACCGATGTTTGCGTTGCAACAACGTACAGTACCATGGTCGCTTCGCTCGGTGCAGCGACCGCGTTTCTTTACGCGAGCGTTTTGTTAGTGGCGAAGGCCCGATGCTTAAGGAGTTAGGCGCTCGCTTTACTTCCTATAAAATTCCAACTACTTGATATCGCAGTCATCACTTCGTCCTTGCAGCGAAACTGCGACTTTTTCATCGCCACTTGGTTTTACCATCTTAGACGCTTACGAGCCTGAACGCATGGAAGCCCTCATCAATTTCAGTGAATACTGTATTCAGATTGCATGCATCATGCTCCGTATTGAGTGTATTCTGGAACCTACGTTATCACTAATAATGGCACCCTAATGAACGAAGAATCATCTGCAAAAGTCAACGCGTTTATCTAAGATCACATTATGGACGACCGACGGCTATACTCGCCGCTATCGTTGTACTGAGAGTTTTACTAATATACTCTGCTCGACACACGTTCGCCCGACAAACATTTCAATGCTTATCAGTTTCACTGGCTGTATCCTCTCCGCCAGAACCACGTGACAATACTTTTATGTCTAGATGGCCCACCGTAAACAGAGCCAAACGCTAGAGAGGGACCTCGCCTGCAAATCGTAGGACAAATGGTTGGCCTATTATTGTATTGTTACGGTTGAATTAAAGTTCACGGTGTTCATTTGCAGAATATGAATTAGTTCAGGCAATGACAGACAAAGATGTAGTCCACAGGCCGCACCAGCCAACCTCGTCTTCTTCCACATACCGTAGCTATCTCCAGTTCACAGACGAAAGCCACTGGGCGAGTCAAAATCACTGGCGGGGTGAAACCTCTGCATAAGAGCAAGATGCACCAACTTGGTTTGGCTTGACCGACGACCAGCTAAAGTCAAGCACGCCACGACGTACGTCAGGTTACTCAAGCGATCTACATTAACGAACGGGCCAGTATTCTGCGGTGAAAACTTGTGGCATAAGCCACGCTTGCGTTGTGGGGTTCACAACCACACAAATTTGCCGTTGTCGGATGAAATGCCGTCGAGGCGTCTATCATACCATTGCTTGCAGCGATCTTGTGAAGCCAGACGAGCAATTTGGCGGGCTTCTTCAGCACGGCGCAACGTAGTGGCCACTGGGTCCTCGGCATGGAGTGTCAATAGGAGAATCGTACCGAGGGAGCTGCGCGACGATCGACCGTAGAGCAAGGAGAAATGTGCGAGTCCGTGGTTTCGTGCTTCGCTCTATTGTACGCATAGGTGACAAACGGTAAGATCTCATCCCACTTCTTGTGATTGGATGAGACACACATAGCCAGCATATTCTAAAGTGTGCGGTTTGTACGTTGTACAAGACTATGGTGTTAATATGGTGTTGAATGGTGGAACTGCGACATGCAGAGGCGAAGCAATCGTTCCACAGCGTCGGCGATGAACTGGCGACCACGGTCATTGATGATTGCGCGAGGCTGACCAAGGCCAAGAACTGTGGAGCGCAACAAGAAGGCAATCAGTTGTGGAGGATGGTCTCACAGCGGCTTCCGTGTATCTGGTAAGATGATCGACACAGACAATGGCCCAATGGTTGTCGTTCGAAGGTCGCGGAAACGATCCTAACAGGTCGATACCAACTTGCTCGAAAGGCGTAGTAGGCGACGCTACGGGATGAAGAAGGCCGTGCGAGGAGCTCGTGGCTCGCTTCTGGCGCTGGCACTTGTCGCAGCTCGAGATGTATTGCTTCGTAGAATGTCGCATTCTAGGCAAGAAAAAAAATAATGCTGTGTTCGATGTAAGAACTGAATGAATCCAAGATGTCGTGAGGTTGGATCATGATGAATAAATTGGAGAACATTGCATCGAAGATTTTCAGAAACAACCAGTGAACAGCGCTCACCAAGTGCTGAGGAATTTGTCTTGTACAACAATCCATCGCGAAGACAAAAGCTACCACTGCTTTTGGGACTGCGGACATCGGCGAACAAATGGTCGAAACTTAAGTCATTTTTTTTTTTGTTCCCGCTGGAAGATGTTGGCCTCAGGAAGTGTGCGAGAGACCGTAGCAAAATAGATGTTGAAGATGTCCGCATTATCTTCTGTCGTGGCCAAAGGAATGCGAGAAAGACAATCAGCTTCAGAATGACGTCTTCCACTTCCATGCGAAATACTAAAGTCAATTTTTTGGAGCCGTAAAACCCAACGTGCAAGGCGGCCACAAGGGTCTCGGAGGGTAACAAGCCGAGACGGTGAATAACTGCTGGTCACAATCGCAAACGGATGGCCGTAGAGGTAGCAGCCAAACTTCTGAATGGCGAATACAGCCGCTAAGCATTCTTGCTCTGTTCCCGTGTAATTCCTTCCAGCCTTGCTTAGAGATCGACTCGTATAGGCAACGACATGCTCTGCAGTACTATGGCTCTGAACAAGCACACCTCCGATGCCAATTCCACTTCGGTGGGTGTGCACTAGAGTAGGAGCAGATGAATCGAAGTGACGAAGAATAGGTTCTGATGCCAGTAGAAACTTCAGTTCAGGAAATGCGGTGTCACATTCAGGTGTCCTTTCTAATTGGCTGTCTTTTCGCAAGAGGCTTGTCAATGGGTTCACACGTCCGCGAATCGGGGCACAAAACGTCAAAAGTAGGAGCATAATCCGAAGAAGCTGCGGAGTTATTTTAGAGTCTGGGATGGCTTGTATGTCCTGAATACTTCGATTTTTCGGGGGCCTTTCCTGACACCGTCGTTGTCGATAAGATGACCGAGGACTAATGCTTGTCGTTCACCAAACCGGCACTTCTTAGAGTTCAAACGCAAACTGGCCTCTCCGACGCAGTCTAGAACGAGACTCAAGCGGGCGTTATGCTCTTCGAAGGTACGTCGGAGAATGACGACGTCGTCTAGGTAGCACAAACACACCTTCCATTTAAGACAATGAAGGCTAGAGTTCATGAATCTTTCAAAGATAGCGGAGGCAATGCGAAGCTCAAACGGCATAACATTAAATTGGTACAGTCCATCGGGCGTCACAAATGCTGTCTTTTCCTTGGTGGCAGGGTGCATAGGGAGCTGCCCTGATAGTAGATGTACTGAAGAAAAGTACGCAGCCGAATGAAGGTAGTCGATGACATCGTCAACACGAGGCAGCGGATATACATCACATACACGAAGACGTACCATCCAGCCCCTATTGCCGCCTTATTAGGATATGCATCCCTTTTGGTGAAGGCGTTAGTCGTCTGTAGCCAAAGTAAAATCTCCAGGAACCATCTTTCTTTCTGACCAAAATGACAGGTGCTGCACACGGGCTGCACGACTCTTCAATAACACCCTTCTGCAGCTAGACCTGTGCGCCAGTCCCAAAATCGGCGGCGGCGCCACGTGAACTGCACGGGATTCATAAGATGACCCGCGGCGTGGCGCGGGGTGAAGGGGGGGGGGGATATATTCGAGAGTTGGTGGGGAGAGCGAATTCTCCCTTCAATTTTGAAAAAAAAAAATCTGTTTCACTAAAAAGACGAAGCAGTGAATGCGATAGCAACATGTCGCAATTTTATATGAACGAAGGTTAGCAGCTAACTCTTTTGATCCGATCTCGGGTAAAATCTACAAAACGCTGGTGTATAATAGGGCCACTCCCGGGAGAGAAGCGGTTTTCCTGCAGTATGTCGTATGAGTGCTAACAGCACGAAGCGTTGAGATCACAGTACGTAGAAGGCTATACTAGCGGTTCCGTGATATCTGCCGAGATAGTGCTCATGCAAGCGCTCGCAACCACGCCTTACAGTAAAAGTTCACAGTTTCTGCTCGAGCCAAGCAGTCCTCTCCCCCGTCGTCCCTTCATGCTCCTTCGCCCAGCTAAAAACGGGCGGGGCGTCTCCTTTCTGCTTGAGGAGGCAAGCCTCGCACGTGGCTTGATGGTCAGCTTGTTTAATCTCGGCTTTAGCTGTATTCCTCGCCAGCGCTCGCGAGCTTTTACTCGCGGGAAGAACATACGATGCGCGGAGTGATGTTATCGAATTGGACTTATACGGAATATGACAGCGACGGTGAAAACCTCTCCAGAGTGCCCATTTAATTGCTATCGCAATAAATATATACAGAAACCGTGGAAGCGGGCTCGCCTTTTCCTGGAAAGCTGTATTGACTCCGCTGTAAAGAGTTCGTCCGTTTGAATAACCAAATAATCCGGCGCCTTTTTATTGGCTTCGTTCTCGCCTTCAAGTTTGGACAGACACCAGCGTGATGACTCGGCAAGACCCATTTCGTCAAGGGCTCTCACTGGCCTCCATGCACCGAGCGGTAGAGGAGGACACCTAATCATTTTGCATGCTGGAAGCGCAGAAGGCTTTGTTGATGGAGCCGTCCCAGCTTTCCTTGCCAAGAAGGGCGCTGGTGATTACCACACAGAAATGAATGCTTCGAGTTTCCAGAAATGGTTTGTTGAACAGCTGCTGCTGATCATCACGCCACGCAGTGTGATCTTGATGGATAATGCGTCGTATCACAGTGCGCAGGTTGAGAAGCTACCAAGCTCAAAATCCAGAAAAGCGGAAATCCAGTCCTGGTTGATATCGAAAAATATTCCTTTTTTGGATGAGCAACTGATAAGTGAACTGCTGCAGCTTGTTAAGCAGAATACGCATCTTTTCCTTGCTTACCAGGTTGACAAGCTTGCCAGTGCTGCCGGACATGAGGTTGTGCGCTTGCCTCCTTACCACTGCGAGCAAAATCCTATAGAGCTTGTATGGAGCCAAGTCAAAGGCTATGGTGCTTCAAGGAACACAGACTTCAAGATTGGATCTGTCGAGAAGCTTCTGCAGGCAGGAATCGCAAGTGTGACCCAACAGAACTGGCTTCATGACTGCACTCACGTGATGAGGCTTGCAGATGAGGCGCGGGAGCGTGATGGCATTACAGACAGCCAAACAGACAGTCTCATAATTTCTTTGTGCACAGACTCAAGTTCTTCAGATGAGTCGAGCAGCTCTGACATGAGTGGAAATGATGAACTGCCGTGACATCTCCATGTGTGCCTTGCCAATGCTTCGAGCAAATGATTGCACATGTACCTAACCAGGACTACCGGTCACTGCTGTTTCTTTACATTTTTATCGCTTATTCAATTCATTGTGATTTTATCTGCTGATCTCTTTTGTTGCATTTCGTGCATGTTCTGGTTACGTTATCATGATGTGATAATGACTGCAGGGATTTTGTGTGCCAAAACCACGTTGTGATTATGAGGCATGCTATGCTTGAGGTTCTACAGATTTTGACCTGTGGGGGTTGTTTAATGCGCACCCAAATATAAATACACGGGCATCTGGCATTTCCCGTTCATTGAAATGCGACACGCTCAAACATGAGCCTTTTCTGTCAGCAGCCAGGTACTGTAAGCAGTGTACCGTCACGGTGGCTGGGATGTGATTATCTTGGTCGTCAATGTTAACATTATATGCTGCATCAGCGAGAACCACATTGATTAGTTGAGACTTGAAATGTTCAAAATAAGGTTGCCTTTTCTTTTAAATGCGAAGCATTTCGTAGTGAACCTCTGGCACTTTGAGCGTTTCTATCTACGTATCTATCTATCAGCCGCCTACATCTGGGTGCTCTCATGATCGCCTCCTTAACTTGGTGTAGACCAAAATTTGCATAGGAGGGTAAGAGGATTTGACGAATATGATTGCCGGGTCGTGACATGAATAACGTTAAAATCCTTTCGCGTACGTCGTCAAACCCTTTCCACTAGACACGTGTGGCACATACCCGTTTACCATGGGCCGCGGTGTACGGGTATGCGCCACAGGTGATTGACAGTTTATATCTACCCAGGAACGGCGAGAACAGACATTGGTAACTTAAATGCTAGAGCGTTAAGGAAAACCAACATCGGCAGCGTTGACTCAACGAATGGAAAGAATAAAAATTAGGATCCCAGCAGGAATCGAACCCAAGCATTCTGCGTGTCAATCAGGTATTCTACCACTGAGCCACGCCAAGTCTATAAACTGGTTTGGAAAAACAGCCTACGCAGGTGCAACGTCACCTGTGGTTGTGGTGCTGGCTATCTAATTTTACAAGACAGCAATAAACACTACAAGATACTCCTACGATGTGTGCTCCCACGATACAGGCGTCATATCAGATGAACGTCTGTAGTTTCAGTATTGGCTCCTCTTTTAAGCAGTCTAATAAACATTACATTTGTATTTCTATGATTCAGGAACCTATATTGAAGCATCGCTCGACCCAGGAGGAATACATTAACGAAAGGTACATATCATATCCACGTCACCGCACCGTAAAGTGCACTTCGTCCACCAGAACGACGCAGTGTCCTCTTCATTTCTTACGAGGCTGGGCGATGGCCTCATGCTGACCGAGGATTATGCCAGATTAATTGACAGCCGCTTTGTAGACTAGGCTACGTAGGCCACATACGCCCAGGTAGTCTACGAATACGACAAACACCATCCACTGAAGTTGGTCTACGTAGCACTATCCAGGCCTACCAGCCTCGACGGCCTATACATCACCAACACGAAGCGTGGCTTCAGGTTCGGACATGTCGCCGGCTCTGTCGACAGATAATTTGTCGACGAAATGACCGAGGCATCCACGAATTCCAACAGCTCTACTACACCACATACTCCACTACACATGGACCCCTAGTCACCACGATCACGAGCGCATCCTATAACAAATCATGACCAGCTGCTGGTGCTCACTGATCATGGTGATGATGCCCTTGTTCAAGAACTGTCAAGACCTTCTTGCACACATGCACACGGGCTCGTGAAACGTACGTGTGTTCTCGGGACACGTATAAGCACTACTTATCAGCTTACCGCTTCTGGTTTTGGTAATACCCACGTTGCCATTGGCAGCGTTACCCAATCGTAAACAACTGGTTATATAACACATATGCGGTTCTTCAACATATGTGTGCGTATAAAATATATACAAATCTTTCGCGTCATTTTGTAACGTTTTCGCTCAGTAAAAAAAGTTACGCCACAGTCGCCTACCCGCCACATGCTTCGCATAACATCGACTCCCACGGTACGTGGGATCTGCCTAATTTTTTGATGTCATATCAATGGCGCTTGTTGCCTTGTTTCATTTCTGTCGCAATGGGGCCTGAAATTGTGATACCACTTGTCATTTTTGTGTTTTATTTACTTAATAACTGAGTTATTCTACCCTGGCTTTCCTTGTTATCAATGTGTTCCTACTCTTGCGTGTTAAAATTTGTTGATTAGAAATGGTTATGTGGCTGAGCAATGCCAGCGAACATTGTGATAAATCTTATAGAATACCCGAAATATGAAGAACAGCGTGTTGGACTTGACAAACGACCACTCTCAATTTGCAAGGTTTGGACCATGGCCAAATCCTGACAACCAAAGACGGGCTATGAGTGCTCTTTGGGATCTCATGTTAAGGCAGGTAGCGCAAAGAGACACGGACACAAGCGAAGAATAAGTGCACAGGACAAGCGCCAATTCTTCGCTTGTGTCCGTGTCTCTTTGCGCTACCTGCCTTAACATGAGTTCCCACAAACTAGCCCAGTTATCCGTTCTCTTTGGGATATTTTAATTGATACAGACCTAATGAACTGCTTACGATTGTCATGGTTCTTTACTTTCATGGCATTGTATTATTGAGAATACTTTCTAGTCATGTCATACGTCCTTGTATGGAAACTGGCTGTGTGGACTGTATCCGAGGTGTTATGCGACAAAACTCTCTATGTGCTAGACTCTGCAAGTGCTATGTTGTACGACGCATGTTGCATATGTGCATAGTTCAGCTGATCGTTTTTCTTTGTCTATTTATTGTTTGTTTCCATTTTTCTTGTTATGGTCTCTTTCTTCTTCTTGGTGAGATAGCCGGCTCTAATGCAGCCTACCTTCTCATGTTATTTTTTTTTCTATTTAAATAAAAAAAGTTTGAGCTCGAGTGAGTCTGGTCGAGAAAACATTTAGGTAGTCCGGATGAGGGAAATTTGGTGAGTCTGAGCCACACTGAGCTCTCGGCGCAAAATATTTTTGAGTAAGTGAGCTCCAGTTTTTTTTTTTTTGCCGGCCTATGGTCACAAGTGCGAAATCTCAGTTGCCATGGATTTCTAGCTGAACGTTGTTATGGTTATGTTCCGTGTCATGACTCACACGTGTAAAATGTCATGTTGACATCGAGTGCCAGCAGAAGGTTGTAATGGTTATCATGTTCTATGTCACAAGTGCATTAATGTTATGAATGTCAACAAAAAGTTGTTATGGTTATCACGTTCTCTGCCATAAGTGCAAAACAATATGTCGACACAGAGTGCCCAAAAATATTGTATTCCCCACTGCGGAAAAGCTTTCTTATTTGCGCTTGAAAGCCTGTGTGGAAATGCTTTTGTTGTCGGACATAATGATTAATTTGAAAAAATGTAAAGTGATTTGTGAATTAGACAAGACTGATTTGTTAACGAAGCGTCTGGGAAATCCTGATTTAGAGCAACAAGAACTTTTGGTATTTTTGTTCGCAATGTGCCTTCTTGTGCTGTAAAATATAATTACTTGCCTTTTGCTTTCGTGTTCTTTCAAATCACGCCTGGACGCAATGCAATAAAAGATGAACGGTTTTTTTAACACGAAAGTGTTTATGCCGGGGTCCACCATGGCTCCACTGACGCATTTCTGTCACGGATATGACATTGGAAAATATAAAGACTAACATATGGCAAAGAAAAAAACTATAAGTAATAGAGCCGGCAGATCCCACTCATTGTGGGAATCGATGTAATGCGAAGCAGCCAGCAAAGACCTGCATGCAACGTCTTGTATGTCACTAAGGAAAATGCGTGTCATGGTTTTCATGTTAACTCCTATTATTTATGTTCGTCACACAGTCACGTCGCGCAATACCAATTCCGGGGTAGATCAAGCTAGCGAAACGGCCGCCAGCGCACCATGAGCGTGGCACGTAAGTCATGCTGTACATGACATGCGTGTTATGATTTTCATGTTAACTCATATTTTCATGTTCGTCACACAGTCACGTCGCACAATACCAATTCCGGGGTAGATCAAGCTAGTGGAAGGGCCGCCAGCGCCCCATGAGCGTGGCACGCAAGTCATGCTGTACATGACATGCGTGTCATGATTTTCATGTTAACTCGTGTTCTTATCTTCGTCACACACTCACGTCACGCAATAGCAATTTCGGGGTAGATCAAGCTAGCGAAACGGCCGCCAGCGCACCATGAGCGTGGTACGTAAGTCATGCTGTACATGATATGTGTGTCATGACTTTCATGTTAACACGTGTTATTTATGTTCGCCACACAGTCACGTCGCAAGATACCAATTTTAGTGTATATCAAGCTAGCGAAACGACCACCAGCGCCCCATGAGCGTGGCACGTAGGTCATGCTGTACATGACATTCGTGTCACGATTTTCATGTTAACCCGTGTTATTTATGTTTGTCACACAGTCACGTCACAAGATACCAATTTTGGTGTATGTCAAGCTAGCGAAACGGCCGCCAGTGCACCATGAGCGTGGCACGCAAGTCATGCTGTACATGACATGCGTGTCATGATTTTCATGTTAACTCGTGTTCTTATCTTCGTCACACAGTCACGTCGCGCAATACCAATTCCGGGGTAGATCAGGCTAGCGAAACGGCCGCCAGCGCACCATGAGCGTGGTACGTAAGTCATGCTGTACATGATATGTGTGTCATGACTTTCATGTTAACACGTGTTATTTATGTTCTTCACACAGTCACGTCACAAGATACCAATTTTGGTGTATATCAAGCTAGCGAAACGGCCGCCAGCGCACCATGAGCGTGGCACGTAAGTCATGCTGTACATGACATGCGTGTCATGATTTTCATGCTAAATCGTGCTATTTATGTTCGTCACACAGTCACGTCGCAAGATACCAATTTTGGTGTATATCAAGCTAGCGAAACGGCCACCAGCGCCCCATGAGCGTGGCACGTAAGTCATGCTCTACATGACATGCGTGTCATGATTTTCATGTTAACTCGTGTCATTTATGTTCGTCACACAGTCACGTCGCAAGATACCAATTTTGGTGTATGTCAAGCTAGCGAAACGGCCGCCAGCGCACCATGAGTGTGGCATGTAAATCATGCTGTACATGACATGCGTGCCATGATTTTCATGTTATGACTTGTCATTTATGCTCGTCATACAGTCATGTTACGCCATACCAATTTTGGTGTACATTGGATTAACCAAGCGAGCAGGAGAGCACAAAGTCGTAGGCGGCTAGATAGATAGATAGATAGATAGATAGACAGATAGATAGATAGATACGCTCAAAGTCGCAGAAGTTCGCTAAGAAATGCTTCGCATTTGAAAGTTCCGTCACCGGGAGTCGAACTTACGACCTCTCGACCGCCAGAACGCAGCTCGAAACGACTCCGCCACAGACGGCATGTTCTCTGCTATGCTAACAGCGAGCTATTTATGTACACCGTTTGCCGGTGGCGGTACTCAGAGATCGGTGGTACACCGTGTTTTCGTTATCACTAGCGAGATGGTGCGAAGGGCTCGAAGAGCGCGCTTTAAAAGTCGTCCCCCACGCGGATTAGCGCGCGCCTCGACAGGGCGTGGTCGCTCGTTCGGGCGCTTATCTCGTGATCTCGGTGGTTTGTACGTCTTGAGCTCTGCCTGCAAGTTTCCGTTGAGAGCACGAAGGTCACCTCGCTCACTGCAGCGGCCGCTTTTGCAAAAGGAGCGCCCTGCTCACACAGAAATAAGTTACAGCTATCACAGTTCGAGCACATCGTGTGTATGTTCGTTCCGCGCGTCCTTTCTGCTTGAGCAGCGCATTGCAAGTTTCGAGCGGCTTGCCGTTCTTCGCGTAACATTACAATTTGATGCTGTAGCATTCATTCCTTCGCGCTTGGGACGAAAGAATGCACAACCAACGCTCAACTACGTCTGTGAAGACACGTTTCACTTTCGTGTTATACCGATTCCTATGACAGAGGGATCAGCCATGTTTTTTATGCTTTATTTTTTTCTACCAGTGACAGTCGGTATTATGAACAATACCTGTTACATACTGCATGTACGGATGGAAAAAAAAAACATCGGTGGCCGTTACGCTCTGTGAAGGTGTGTGACAAGCAAAGCTTGATAAAATAATCTGCGTCAGTCTCTTTTTAATTAAGCGTGAGCTCTCTTTAAATCTAAACCCAATTCAGCGGCATCATGGTACTTGCATTCCGTATTTATTCGAATGCAATGCGAGCTTTTTCTCCAAATTTTTGCTCCTAAAGTCGCCCCTCGCGTTATAATCATGATCGCGTTACAATCGAGCAAACACCGTATTCAGGCTGCGGTGTGCGCTTGGCGGTGTTCATCATATTGCCATGTGTCTTATTTTGTTGTCTTCCGGCTTCACCCGCAAAGACTGTTTGGAATGCTCCACGCAGACCGGGATGCCATGTTCCAGAAGCGTCACGATTGTTTTAGATCTTTCCGTAAAGATTGCGCGCGGTACGCGAATAGTCTAGAGATTACGTGGCCACCAGCGATAACGCTGGAACATTCGATAGAGCATGTATAAAACCGACACGCTTTACAATGTGTCAGAATTAACGACGCTCTGACTGACTCGTTTCCCGCCCACAAGTTCGGCTAAATAAAGAGTTTCATCTTCGACACGCCCACTGCTGCCTTCGCAAACGTAACAAACACGTGACTATATACAATACAGTAGGTAGATGCATCTACGCACACTGATCACAATTTCACTATGTTCCCATCCTGCATATATACGTGGTGCTAAACGCTCTAGCGATGCGAGCAAGCGAAACCGAAACTGGAACTGAAATCGGCTGCAAGATGCCGAACCACTTGCGTAGTAACACAAATGTGCGTAGTAACACAAATGGCCTCCGTGGCCTTCACTCCAATGCCAAGATAAGTTGTCGCCGAGTATAGTGCTCGCTATCTCGGCAGACATCACCAAACGGCTCGTATACCTTTCTACGCGCTGTGACCTCACCGTTGTGTGCTGTGACCGCTGATACGACAAACTGCATGAAAACCGCTTCTCTCTCGGGAGCTGCCATATTCCCGTATACGAGCGTTTAGTAGAGTTACACGAGGTCGCACAAAAAAAAATTAGATGCTAGCCTCAGTTCGTATGACATTACGACATGTTGCTATCGCAATCACTGCTTCGCCTTTTCAGGGAAATAATTTTTTCCAAAGTTCAAGGGACAAATTTCTCTCCCCACCAGCTCTTGAATATACACCCCCGCCTCGCGCCACTTCGCCGCCTATCCGATGAACCCCGCGCCGTTCACGCGCCGCCGCCGGAGGTGGAAACGCCGGCGCGCAGCCGCCGGCGATTTTGGGACCAGCGCACAGGTCTACGTACAACGAAAGGATGCTAAGGAACGGGAAGGGCAACGGCGGCGGCGGCGAGAAGACCTCAAATCGATGAAAGGCCTGCTACAATGACGACGTGTCCGTAGTTCTATGAGAGGCGCGAACGCTTGGTTTCAGCGCGATGTTCTGTCTCTGCAATTTGGACATCCGTGTCGTGTTTGTAACTGCCTGTGGTTTAACTCTAATCTCTCTGCGCTGAGAATCAACGTATAAACTACCTGGCATCACCTACGTAAAGCCTAGCAGCGACCCAGAAGCAATCTAGAAGCAACCTGCGTCATCTAGCTAAGGCCTAGATACAACCTAGAAGCAGCTAGATTAGTCTTCAGAATTGTCCAGTGTCGCTGTTTCAAGCCTTGTAGAGCTTTGTGCAAGCTTCGCCAATTTTTTTTTTTTTCGCGCTGCTTCAAGTTATTTGCAAGATGGACTGACTCGCCAAAACTAACAGTTGTTGCTACCTATTTCTTAAAGAGGAGTATTTCTTAGCAAACCAAAGGCACTTTGTTCATATTTATCTATCTATCTATCTATCTATCTATCTATCTATCTATCTATCTATCTATCTATCTATCTATCTATCTATCTATCTATCTATCTATCTATCTATCTATCTATCTGTCTGTCTGTCTGTCTGTCTGTCTGTCTGTCTGTCTGTGTCTGTCTGTCTGTCTGTCTGTCAGCCGCCTACGTCTGGTTGTCTCGTGGTAGCCTCCCTAACATGGTATGTACCAAAATTAGCATAGAAGGGCATGAGTGCCTGACAAACGTGACTGCAGTTCAAGACATGAATAACTTGACATGCCTTTTGCGCACGCCATGAAACCCTTTCTCCCATCGCGTGTGGTGAGAGAGAGAGAGAGAGTACAACTTTATTAAGAGTCCAGTGCAGACGCAGAGGTTGCCCCGCGCCACCCGGCTACTCCCACGTTGGGACCGGCAGGTCTAGCCTAACGGCCCTGTCGCGGGCGCACTGGACGGCCAGGATTTGGTACTGTAGGTTAGGGCTGCGCAAAAGCACATCCCGCTCGGCCTTGCTGTAAGTCGGGCCGAGCGACCCGCACTCCCAAAGCATGTGATCTAATGTTGCGGCCTGACCGCAAGCGGTGCAGGCGGCGTCGGGGAAATTGTGTGGATAACTTTCATTTAGGTGTGCTAAAGATGGACACGAATGGGTTTGAAGTAAGCGCAAGGAGACTGCCTGTGCTCGATTGAGTTTTGAATGTGGGATCGGGAAAGCCCGCCTCGCCATGTAATATTACTTGGTAATCTCCTTGTGTGTGGCTGGAGTGTCCTTATGTCCTGCGTTGTCGGCGCTGGAGCCATCGCCCATGTCGAGAGCAGCGCGGTCGGTGAGCGCGCGCGCTGCTGTGTGGGCCGACTCATTCGGGTTCAGGGCAACGCCCTTTACTGAGCTGATATGCGCGGGGAACCAGTAAATGGTGTGATCACACGTGTGGTAAATCCCCGATACCCTGGATTACGGTATGCGAGTATGCACCACATGTGATTCACAGTCTCGGGAACAGTGAATACAGGCAGTGAAAATTTTATAAGGCATAATGTGTGGACTAAAGGAAAATACGTACCGTTATGTTATATTCAGCGAATTTTATGCAGCAGAAAAGCGCGTACAAACGTGCTGCAAATGCATTCAGTCATCAAATACGCGGCACAGATTGTAGATAAACTTATACATGAGCAGTGGTGGCGTTGGTCGCCTGACATCAGTTGTGGCGCTGGTGCTCGCCTGACGTCTATAGTGTTGGCGATACGTTCTTATAGCAATTTATTTACATTACATATGTAATCGTATGTCTTACCAAGCTGCAGTCAAGCGTTGCGTGTTCCCGCGGGAATACGCCAACGAACGCTGGTTATGATATGCACATCAGCGCACAACAGCGTGCCTACCGTTTCGATAAAACCGACGTTTGTGCTCGAGGCCGCCGCGGTGACTGTGATTAAGGAGCTAGGCTACTGACCCGAAAGTCGTGGGTTTCATCCCGGTCGCGACATCACATTACTATGAAGGCGAAACGCCACGCGCTCCTTTATTGTGCGATGACAGTGTACGTTAATGAACTCCAGGAGGTCTAAATTACCGGAGCCCCCAACTACGGCGTGCCCAAAATTCATATAGTGTTCTTGGCACGTAAAACCCGAGAAATAATAGTTCACCTCTCGGCTCTGGAGCAAGTGCTGACATTATGTCGGATCGTGGGTACCCTTGTTACCAACCACCAGGCCGATACAAAAACTTTATTCGCTCGAGTTGGACGAGTGACTTGGCGGTCGGGAGTGTGTTTAATCAAGCACAGCGCCGTGTCGCACCGAAGAACAAGAAGCGCTTTTTTCCACGAGAAGGCCCGTGTTCACGAGCATTTGCTGCTGGAATCGACCGAAACGGTTGACAACAAATATCGTTCGTGGGGTTTAAGCCTGGCTTCTTGCCAGTGAACCGTATGCCACTTTAACCCTTTCGGCCATGGAACTTTATTTTTTTTCGATACCTGAAGGTTACGGTATCAAAAGACCACAAACAAAAAATTGAGCCAGTGGTGCAAGTATTTATGGATTTACAGACATGGCGTGACATTAGGTCTGCAGGGCTCAGTAGTCATGAAACGAAAAGATGGCTTCTTTATTCTTGCTACTCACTAGAGTACACAAAATCTGGCCAACGTCGTATTTGGGCTCGTGGAAGTCTTTGAAACAACTTCAGGACTTCGTCCTGAAAACAGCACCTACCCGCCACAGCTAACCCGCCTCGGCGCCACCCGTGACTGCGGTCAAGCTTCTTCTTCTTTGCGGCTCCCAACATCGCAAAAATGCCACAATGAGGTGTCCATCGCAGTGAGGATGGTTGAAGAAATACTCCCCCAAGATATTGCAGTTTTGGTTTAGTTTCTGAGGTGCTAGGAGAAATTTTATGTGGTGTCGTCAGTTGACAGACGCCAAGACCGAAAGGGTTAAACAATTTGACTCCCGGCCGCCAATTCACTCGTTCAGCTCGAGCTCTTGTGTAGTCAACGCTCTTGTGTAGTGTCAAGCTCTTGTGTAGTCAGCGTGCCTGATCACCGCACCTGCGCGCGCGACTACTCAATATACACAAAGACGTCGATCCACCAGGTAATGGTTCGCTCAAAAGCACAAAAAGTGGCGTAGGCTCGCTTATTGCATTGCATGAAATGGGTCCCCATTCATGCAACGCAATAATCCCCAATTACAGCATGGAGTCTGCTGTAATTTTTTTTTGCAAGACAGTGGTCATGCTTGCTGATTACTGCAAGGAAATAGTTGCGGTACGCAATGGTTTAGATTCTTAGCGGGTGCGTACTCGCTTAACGTTAGGTGAAAGAGTGCAGCTCGTTTCCCGAGCGATTACAGTATTCACGCTCCAGTGCCCAGCTTTTAAGGGCAATTTATTGAGTTGGGGCACCTGCAGCACTTCCCTCCTTTCTGCGCGTATTAGCCATTTGGCAATATTATTAATTTCTATGGTGCCATTGTTTGACGTGTTTGTCTTGTCGTCCATTTGAATTTTTCATGCGGTCTGTTTTATTAGCATTATCGCCAATGCAACCGCTACGATGCAACTTGTGAGCGACCCTTCGACGAAGAAGCATTTGGACGAGCTATGGGACGATTACGGTGTCTACCACTATGCTTATGTGGGGGAGAAGCATTCGTATCCAGGATACTATTCAGCATATGTGGCAGCAACAGCGAAAGCATTAGAGGTGAGTGTTCAAATCTGCAGCGATATGTCACTTTAGCTCCTCTGCCCTAGAATTCTCAAACCAGTATCAAAGGTACATCCATTACGTGAATGGGAAAACTTGGGGTGAATTCTAACAACACACGGTAAACTTGCAAGTGAGCGGTGTTATAACATTTTTCGAAGAAAGCCTTGTATGTGAAAAGCGGAGTAAAAGAGGTTTCGTTTAGTGTTGCATGTAGCCTGATTGTTTTGTCCTCCAAAACTGCAATATACGAACCGTGACGCAGCCTGCAGTGATTACATGACGTACAGATTTCCACTTCTCGCATTCTAGTAGAAACTGGAACCTCGACTAGCCCCCCCTACTGATTTTTCTTCAGTTTCCTTACTACCACAACTCTTTCATGCAAAACAATTACATGGCACGTTGAGGACAATAGCTAGTGTATGTCGCAGCTAAACATCACTTAATTACCTTAGGTGTGCAGCGCAGACAAAACAAAAACAAGTACGACGATAAAGACAGAGGATAGCACAGACGACCAACCGAAGCATTGCTAACGGGTGATATTTGTAATTGAAGATAACCGAAACAGGAAACGCTTGTCTCTCTCTATTTATCGTCGTCCCTGTCTTCGTCTCTGCGGTCAACCTATAGCATCGTCCTAGTAGCCCCGTCGACCACCCAACCTAAATTAGCCACTGGCAGCAACGCCACGAGAGACCATGATTTTTTATAGGGCGAGGGAATATGATAGGTGTGATCAGTTATTGTCCCACAGGTGAGCAAAGCAATTACATGGCACGTTGAGCACAAGAGCTAGTGTATGTCGCAGCTAAACATCACTTAATTACATTAGGTGTGCAGCGCAGACAAAACAAAAGAAGTATGACGATAAAGACAGAGAATAGCACAGACGACCAACCGAAATATTACTAACGGGTGATATTTGTAATTGAAGATAACCGAAACAGGAAACGCTTGTCTCTCTCTATTTATCGTCGTCCCTGTCTTCGTCTCTGCGGTCAACCTATAGCATCGTCCTAGTAGCCCCGTCGACCACCCAACCTAAATTAGCCACTGGCAGCAACGCCACGAGAGACCATGATTTTTTATAGGGCGAGGGAATATGATAGGTGTGATCAGTTATTGTCCCACAGGTGAGCAAAGCAATTACATGGCACGTTGAGGACAATAGCTAGTGTATGTCGCAGCTAAACATCACTTAATTACCTTAGGTGTGCAGCGCAGACAAAACAAAAACAAGTACGACGATAAAGACAGAGGATAGCACAGACGACCAACCGAAATATTACTAACGGGTGATATTTGTAATTGAAGATAACCGAAACAGGAAACGCTTGTCTCTCTCTATTTATCGTCGTCCCTGTCTTCGTCTCTGCGGTCAACCTATAGCATCGTCCTAGTAGCCCCGTCGACCACCCAACCTAAATTAGCCACTGGCAGCAACGCCACGAGAGACCATGATTTTTATAGGGCGAGGGAATATGATAGGTGTGATCAGTTATTGTCCCACAGGTGAGCAAAGCAATTACATGGCACGTTGAGCACAAGAGCTAGTGTATGTCGCAACTAAACATCACTTAATTACCTTAGGTGTGCAGCGCAGACAAAACAAAAACAAGTACGACGATAAAGACAGAGAATAGCACAGACGACCAACCGAAATATTACTAACGGGTGATATTTGTAATTGAAGATAACCGAAACAGGAAACGCTTGTCTCTCTATTTATCGTCGTCCCTGTCTTCGTCTCTGCGGTCAACCTATAGCATCGTCCTAGTAGCCCCGTCGACCACCCAACCTAAATTAGCCACTGGCAGCAACGCCACGAGAGACCATGATTTTTTATAGGGCGAGGGAATATGATAGGTGTGATCAGTTATTGTCCCACAGGTGAGCAAAGCAATTACATGGCACGTTGAGCACAAGAGCTAGTGTATGTCGCAGCTAAACATCACTTAATTACATTAGGTGTGCAGCGCAGACAAAACAAAAGAAGTATGACGATAAAGACAGAGAATAGCACAGACGACCAACCGAAATATTACTAACGGGTGATATTTGTAATTGAAGATAACCGAAACAGGAAACGCTTGTCTCTCTCTATTTATCGTCGTCCCTGTCTTCGTCTCTGCGGTCAACCTATAGCATCGTCCTAGTAGCCCCGTCGACCACCCAACCTAAATTAGCCACTGGCAGCAACGCCACGAGAGACCATGATTTTTTATAGGGCGAGGGAATATGATAGGTGTGATCAGTTATTGTCCCACAGGTGAGCAAAGCAATTACATGGCACGTTGAGGACAATAGCTAGTGTATGTCGCAGCTAAACATCACTTAATTACCTTAGGTGTGCAGCGCAGACAAAACAAAAACAAGTACGACGATAAAGACAGAGGATAGCACAGACGACCAACCGAAATATTACTAACGGGTGATATTTGTAATTGAAGATAACCGAAACAGGAAACGCTTGTCTCTCTCTATTTATCGTCGTCCCTGTCTTCGTCTCTGCGGTCAACCTATAGCATCGTCCTAGTAGCCCCGTCGACCACCCAACCTAAATTAGCCACTGGCAGCAACGCCACGGGAGACCATGATTTTTTATAGGGCGAGGGAATATGATAGGTGTGATCAGTTATTGTCCCACAGGTGAGCAAAGCAATTACATGGCACGTTGAGCACAAGAGCTAGTGTATGTCGCAACTAAACATCACTTAATTACCTTAGGTGTGCAGCGCAGACAAAACAAAAACAAGTACGACGATAAAGACAGAGAATAGCACAGACGACCAACCGAAATATTACTAACGGGTGATATTTGTAATTGAAGATAACCGAAACAGGAAACGCTTGTCTCTCTATTTATCGTCGTCCCTGTCTTCGTCTCTGCGGTCAACCTATAGCATCGTCCTAGTAGCCCCGTCGACCACCCAACCTAAATTAGCCACTGGCAGCAACGCCACGAGAGACCATGATTTTTTATAGGGCGAGGGAATATGATAGGTGTGATCAGTTATTGTCCCACAGGTGAGCAAAGCAATTACATGGCACGTTGAGCACAAGAGCTAGTGTATGTCGCAGCTAAACATCACTTAATTACCTTAGGTGTGCAGCGCAGACAAAACAAAAGAAGTATGACGATAAAGACAGAGAATAGCACAGACGACCAACCGAAATATTACTAACGGGTGATATTTGTAATTGAAGATAACCGAAACAGGAAACGCTTGTCTCTCTCTATTTATCGTCGTCCCTGTCTTCGTCTCTGCGGTCAACCTATAGCATCGTCCTAGTAGCCCCGTCGACCACTCAACCTAAATTAGCCACTGGCAGCAACGCCACGAGAGACCATGATTTTTTATAGGGCGAGGGAATATGATAGGTGTGATCAGTTATTGTCCCACAGGTGAGCAAAGCAATTACATGGCACGTTGAGCACAATAGCTAGTGTATGTCGCAGCTAAACATCACTTAATTACCTTAGGTGTGCAGCGCAGACAAAACAAAAACAAGTACGACGATAAAGACAGAGAATAGCACAGACGACCAACCGAAATATTACTAACGGGTGATATTTGTAATTGAAGATAACCGAAACAGGAAACGCTTGTCTCTCTCTATTTATCGTCGTCCCTGTCTTCGTCTCTGCGGTCAACCTATAGCATCGTCCTAGTAGCCCCGTCGACCACCTAACCTAAATTAGCCACTGGCAGCAACGCCACGAGAGACCATGATTTTTATAGGGCGAGGGAATATGATAGGTGTGATCAGTTATTGTCCCACAGGTGAGCAAAGCAATTACATGGCACGTTGAGCACAATAGCTAGTGTATGTCGCAGCTAAACATCACTTAATTACCTTAGGTGTGCAGCGCAGACAAAACAAAAACAAGTACGACGATAAAGACAGAGGATAGCACAGACGACCAACCGAAATATTACTAACGGGTGATATTTGTAATTGAAGATAACCGAAACAGGAAACGCTTGTCTCTCTCTATTTATCGTCGTCCCTGTCTTCGTATCTGCGGTCAACCTATAGCATCGTCCTAGTAGCCCCGTCGACCACCCAACCTAAATTAGCCACTGGCAGCAACGCCACGAGAGACCATGATTTTTTATAGGGCGAGGGAATATGATAGGTGTGATCAGTTATTGTCCCACAGGTGAGCAAAGCAATTACATGGCACGTTGAGCACAAGAGCTAGTGTATGTCGCAGCTAAACATCACTTAATTACATTAGGTGTGCAGCGCAGACAAAACAAAAGAAGTATGACGATAACGACAGAGAATAGCACAGACGACCAACCGAAATATTACTAACTGGTGATATTTGTAATTGAAGATAACCGAAACAGGAAACGCTTGTCTCTCTCTATTTATCGTCGTCCCTGTCTTCGTCTCTGCGGTCAACCTATAGCATCGTTCTTGTAGCCCCGTCGACCACCCAACCTAAATTAGCCACTGGCAGCAACGCCACGAGAGACCATGATTTTTTATAGGGCGAGGGAATATGATAGGTGTGATCAGTTATTGTCCCACAGGTGAGCAAAGCAATTACATGGCACGTTGAGCACAATAGCTAGTGTATGTCGCAGCTAAACATCACTTAATTACATTAGGTGTGCAGCGCAGACAAAACAAAAGAAGTATGACGATAACGACAGAGAATAGCACAGACGACCAACCGAAATATTACTAACTGGTGATATTTGTAATTGAAGATAACCGAAACAGGAAACGCTTGTCTCTCTCTATTTATCGTCGTCCCTGTCTTCGTCTCTGCGGTCAACCTATAGCATCGTCCTAGTAGCCCCGTCGACCACCCAACCTAAATTAGCCACTGGCAGCAACGCCACGAGAGACCATGATTTTTTATAGGGCGAGGGAATATGATAGGTGTGATCAGTTATTGTCCCACAGGTGAGCAAAGCAATTACATGGCACGTTGAGCACAAGAGCTAGTGTATGTCGCAACTAAACATCACTTAATTACCTTAGGTGTGCAGCGCAGACAAAACAAAAACAAGTACGACGATAAAGACAGAGAATAGCACAGACGACCAACCGAAATATTACTAACGGGTGATATTTGTAATTGAAAATAACCGAAACAGGAAACGCTTGTCTCTCTATTTATCGTCGTCCCTGTCTTCGTCTCTGCGGTCAACCTATAGCATCG
The DNA here is from genome assembly GCF_013339695.2 of Rhipicephalus sanguineus. Classification (NCBI taxonomy): domain Eukaryota; kingdom Metazoa; phylum Arthropoda; class Arachnida; order Ixodida; family Ixodidae; genus Rhipicephalus; species Rhipicephalus sanguineus. The sequence goes on along the minus strand of NC_051177.1, from coordinate 182,085,295 downwards.
TCCTAGTAGCCCCGTCGACCACCCAACCTAAATTAGCCACTGGCAGCAACGCCACGAGAGACCATGATTTTTATAGGGCGAGGGAATATGATAGGTGTGATCAGTTATTGTCCCACAGGTGAGCAAAGCAATTACATGGCACGTTGAGCACAAGAGCTAGTGTATGTCGCAGCTAAACATCACTTAATTACCTTAGGTGTGCAGCGCAGACAAAACAAAAGAAGTATGACGATAAAGACAGAGAATAGCACAGACGACCAACCGAAATATTACTAACGGGTGATATTTGTAATTGAAGATAACCGAAACAGGAAACGCTTGTCTCTCTCTATTTATCGTCGTCCCTGTCTTCGTCTCTGCGGTCAACCTATAGCATCGTCCTAGTAGCCCCGTCGACCACTCAACCTAAATTAGCCACTGGCAGCAACGCCACGAGAGACCATGATTTTTTATAGGGCGAGGGAATATGATAGGTGTGATCAGTTATTGTCCCACAGGTGAGCAAAGCAATTACATGGCACGTTGAGCACAATAGCTAGTGTATGTCGCAGCTAAACATCACTTAATTACCTTAGGTGTGCAGCGCAGACAAAACAAAAACAAGTACGACGATAAAGACAGAGAATAGCACAGACGACCAACCGAAATATTACTAACGGGTGATATTTGTAATTGAAGATAACCGAAACAGGAAACGCTTGTCTCTCTCTATTTATCGTCGTCCCTGTCTTCGTATCTGCGGTCAACCTATAGCATCGTCCTAGTAGCCCCGTCGACCACCCAACCTAAATTAGCCACTGGCAGCAACGCCACGAGAGACCATGATTTTTATAGGGCGAGGGAATATGATAGGTGTGATCAGTTATTGTCCCACAGGTGAGCAAAGCAATTACATGGCACGTTGAGCACAAGAGCTAGTGTATGTCGCAGCTAAACATCACTTAATTACATTAGGTGTGCAGCGCAGACAAAACAAAAGAAGTATGACGATAACGACAGAGAATAGCACAGACGACCAACCGAAATATTACTAACTGGTGATATTTGTAATTGAAGATAACCGAAACAGGAAACGCTTGTCTCTCTCTATTTATCGTCGTCCCTGTCTTCGTCTCTGCGGTCAACCTATAGCATCGTTCTTGTAGCCCCGTCGACCACCCAACCTAAATTAGCCACTGGCAGCAACGCCACGAGAGACCATGATTTTTTATAGGGCGAGAGAATATGATAGGTGTGATCAGTTATTGTCCCACAGGTGAGCAAAGCAATTACATGGCACGTTGAGCACAATAGCTAGTGTATGTCGCAGCTAAACATCACTTAATTACATTAGGTGTGCAGCGCAGACAAAACAAAAGAAGTATGACGATAACGACAGAGAATAGCACAGACGACCAACCGAAATATTACTAACTGGTGATATTTGTAATTGAAGATAACCGAAACAGGAAACGCTTGTCTCTCTCTATTTATCGTCGTCCCTGTCTTCGTCTCTGCGGTCAACCTATAGCATCGTCCTAGTAGCCCCGTCGACCACCCAACCTAAATTAGCCACTGGCAGCAACGACACGAGAGACCATGATTTTTTATAGGGCGAGGGAATATGATAGGTGTGATCAGTTATTGTCCCACAGGTGAGCAAAGCAATTACATGGCACGTTGAGCACAAGAGCTAGTGTATGTCGCAACTAAACATCACTTAATTACCTTAGGTGTGCAGCGCAGACAAAACAAAAACAAGTACGACGATAAAGACAGAGAATAGCACAGACAACCAACCGAAATATTACTAACGGGTGATATTTGTAATTGAAGATAACCGAAACAGGAAACGCTTGTCTCTCTATTTATCGTCGTCCCTGTCTTCGTCTCTGCGGTCAACCTATAGCATCGTCCTAGTAGCCCCGTCGACCACCCAACCTAAATTAGCCACTGGCAGCAACGCCACGAGAGACCATGATTTTTTATAGGGCGAGGGAATATGATAGGTGTGATCAGTTATTGTCCCACAGGTGAGCAAAGCAATTACATGGCACGTTGAGCACAAGAGCTAGTGTATGTCGCAGCTAAACATCACTTAATTACCTTAGGTGTGCAGCGCAGACAAAACAAAAGAAGTATGACGATAAAGACAGAGAATAGCACAGACGACCAACCGAAATATTACTAACGGGTGATATTTGTAATTGAAGATAACCGAAACAGGAAACGCTTGTCTCTCTCTATTTATCGTCGTCCCTGTCTTCGTCTCTGCGGTCAACCTATAGCATCGTCCTAGTAGCCCCGTCGACCACTCAACCTAAATTAGCCACTGGCAGCAACGCCACGAGAGACCATGATTTTTTATAGGGCGAGGGAATATGATAGGTGTGATCAGTTATTGTCCCACAGGTGAGCAAAGCAATTACATGGCACGTTGAGCACAATAGCTAGTGTATGTCGCAGCTAAACATCACTTAATTACCTTAGGTGTGCAGCGCAGACAAAACAAAAACAAGTACGACGATAAAGACAGAGAATAGCACAGACGACCAACCGAAATATTACTAACGGGTGATATTTGTAATTGAAGATAACCGAAACAGGAAACGCTTGTCTCTCTCTATTTATCGTCGTCCCTGTCTTCGTCTCTGCGGTCAACCTATAGCATCGTCCTAGTAGCCCCGTCGACCACCTAACCTAAATTAGCCACTGGCAGCAACGCCACGAGAGACCATGATTTTTTATAGGGCGAGGGAATATGATAGGTGTGATCAGTTATTGTCCCACAGGTGAGCAAAGCAATTACATGGCACGTTGAGCACAATAGCTAGTGTATGTCGCAGCTAAACATCACTTAATTACCTTAGGTGTGCAGCGCAGACAAAACAAAAACAAGTACGACGATAAAGACAGAGGATAGCACAGACGACCAACCGAAATATTACTAACGGGTGATATTTGTAATTGAAGATAACCGAAACAGGAAACGCTTGTCTCTCTCTATTTATCGTCGTCCCTGTCTTCGTATCTGCGGTCAACCTATAGCATCGTCCTAGTAGCCCCGTCGACCACCCAACCTAAATTAGCCACTGGCAGCAACGCCACGAGAGACCATGATTTTTTATAGGGCGAGGGAATATGATAGGTGTGATCAGTTATTGTCCCACAGGTGAGCAAAGCAATTACATGGCACGTTGAGCACAAGAGCTAGTGTATGTCGCAGCTAAACATCACTTAATTACATTAGGTGTGCAGCGCAGACAAAACAAAAGAAGTATGACGATAACGACAGAGAATAGCACAGACGACCAACCGAAATATTACTAACTGGTGATATTTGTAATTGAAGATAACCGAAACAGGAAACGCTTGTCTCTCTCTATTTATCGTCGTCCCTGTCTTCGTCTCTGCGGTCAACCTATAGCATCGTTCTTGTAGCCCCGTCGACCACCCAACCTAAATTAGCCACTGGCAGCAACGCCACGAGAGACCATGATTTTTTATAGGGCGAGGGAATATGATAGGTGTGATCAGTTATTGTCCCACAGGTGAGCAAAGCAATTACATGGGACGTTGAGCACAATAGCTAGTGTATGTCGCAGCTAAACATCACTTAATTACATTAGGTGTGCAGCGCAGACAAAACAAAAGAAGTATGACGATAACGACAGAGAATAGCACAGACGACCAACCGAAATATTACTAACTGGTGATATTTGTAATTGAAGATAACCGAAACAGGAAACGCTTGTCTCTCTCTATTTATCGTCGTCCCTGTCTTCGTCTCTGCGGTCAACCTATAGCATCGTTCTAGTAGCCCCGTCGACCACCCAACCTAAATTAGCCACTGGCAGCAACGCCACGAGAGACCATGATTTTTTATAGGGCGAGGGAATATGATAGGTGTGATCAGTTATTGTCCCACAGGTGAGCAAAGCAATTACATGGCACGTTGAGCACAAGAGCTAGTGTATGTCGCAGCTAAACATCACTTAATTACATTAGGTGTGCAGCGCAGACAAAACAAAAGAAGTATGACGATAACGACAGAGAATAGCACAGACGACCAACCGAAATATTACTAACTGGTGATATTTGTAATTGAAGATAACCGAAACAGGAAACGCTTGTCTCTCTCTATTTATCGTCGTCCCTGTCTTCGTCTCTGCGGTCAACCTATAGCATCGTCCTAGTAGCCCCGTCGACCACCCAACCTAAATTAGCCACTGGCAGCAACGCCACGAGAGACCATGATTTTTTATAGGGCGAGGGAATATGATAGGTGTGATCAGTTATTGTCCCACAGGTGAGCAAAGCAATTACATGGCACGTTGAGCACAAGAGCTAGTGTATGTCGCAGCTAAACATCACTTAATTACATTAGGTGTGCAGCGCAGACAAAACAAAAGAAGTATGACGATAAAGACAGAGAATAGCACAGACGACCAACCGAAATATTACTAACGGGTGATATTTGTAATTGAAGATAACCGAAACAGGAAACGCTTGTCTCTCTTTATTTATCGTCGTCCCTGTCTTCGTCTCTGCGGTCAACCTATAGCATCGTCCTAGTAGCCCCGTCGACCACCCAACCTAAATTAGCCACTGGCAGCAACGCCACGAGAGACCATGATTTTTTATAGGGCGAGGGAATAGGGTAGGTGTGATCAGTTATTGTCCCACAGGTGAGGACGCCTGACACCCGTAACAGACAGGGAAAGCGAATCTAGTATGTGTGCGCCTCGAGAGAGAAGAGCGAGGGAAAACAAACAATTGCTGCCGCAACGGGTGCTGTGTGATTCTACGTCACCCATGCTAGCACTCCCAGAAGTCCAAGTTTGCTCTTGCCTTCTAGCGTGACGTTGGTGATCACTAGAAGCCGGATTTTCAGGCATTGAAAAAGCGCGTTTTAGGCGCCAAAAATAGGCATTCAAAGGAACGTTTTAGGCTAACAACATCGTAAATATAGCCAGAATAAATCTTTACATAAATGCAAATAATTTCAATCGAAGACGTTCGCGACCTGTATCTGCGAGAGGAAAACAAAAAACGGTGTTGTTAATGATGACACAACGCGCCTGTACTTGAATATAGCCGTGCAATTGTCCTTTTTCCCGCACGGTACGCATAACACGGTGTATTCTGTAGCATGATGAGTCAAGTGTCCACTGTCGAATCAACATGCCCCTGGGTGTCATTCTAGTCAGCAAGGCCGTGAGGGTCAGAACAGGAGCAGATAGCCAGAAGGCTATAAAACCAAAAGGGAGGGTTGGATGCTTCCTATTAGCCGGGTCAAATCACGTAGAGTCAAATTTCTGTCCTGGCGGTGAAAAAGCAAATTACAAACAAAACGAAAGCCGCGAACGCATCACATTTTTCTTGCTTCTTTTGCTCTTCACTATCTTTTCCCCTGACGGCTCTCCGTGGTTTTGCATTCGCCAACCTCTCGCGCCATGTGAGCGCGGCGGCGTATGGTGGCCGTCGCGTCCCACTTCACTGCTGCTAGCGGTTGTTTGCCTGGAGTTGGTTGAATTATAAGACGAGGTTGAACCTTTTAGCTTTCCGAACAACCTTGCCTGATAGCATGAATAACGGTCTCAAACGGCATCCGCAAGCGTAACTTTGGGCTAAATAGCGTTCATATCGGCGCCGAAAATGAAAACTAAGCATTTGTAGACATTTAGGCGCCGACACCAAAACAGGATTTATAGGAACTATAAAAACACTATAGAAGCCCTTCTTTAACCCCTAATTCATGATCTTATATCAAAAGTTATGCAACAGGAGCGCAAGGAACAAAATATGCGTTTGCCTAAAATCCGGTAGCTAGAAATCACAATAAACAAGATAAGTCACACATCTCGTAGTTGGTTTGCCATTATCACAAAGCAAAACCAACGCGCACTTCATAAATTAAGGCGCTGAACTAAGGGCTGAATTTTTATTGCTTGGATACCGTGTGTACCGCGGTAAATATACAGTGGGCATCAAAAACAACAAAAGCAGCAAAGCATGATAGATAGACATTAGAAGGAGAAATCGATAAGGAACTATGGTTACTCAGCGCCCGATAGGAAACGTAACTCTATAAGGGCTATGGAAGGGGTACTGACGCTGCGGTCCTTTAGGTTCGTGATTTTTGGTCCTCAAGTGCGCGCTGTTTTTGTGCTGTAATGAAATAAAAAGGCAGACCTAATTCCGGAGGAAAACGCTCGGGATCGCGAGTTTCGAACCTTCGACCGCACGCTCGGAAGGCGGCTGTCTTAACGCCAGGGCTAAAACAGCACCTTTTAGTTAACAGGCGTGTGCACTCTGCTTTATGGCATAATGCTTCTTACACCAAAACTTTACATCAGTGCTTTCATCGCTCCAGCCTTATCAATGGACTTTTTGGAATATTGCTTCATATAGGTACACTGACATGATAAAGCAGATCGCAAAGTCCTGCTATCTAGGATGCGTCACGGGCTTAGCTGATTTGTGCGCCTACCAGCCTTGGTGGCCGTGTGGCTGCTTTCTCGGTCTGTCGCCGCGCTGGACGTCAGCGACGTTGCTTGCATTACAAAACTCGAAGGACCGGACAGCGACCTTCCATGGGACAATAATGCTTTTCAATTCAACGCTTGCAAGAAGTACAAGGTGTCCTAGCATTTCTCATTGCTCTTCGGGTGCTCTTTGAAGCCTTCTGGGTGCTCTGCGCTAAATTCTAGGTCGCCGGCTCATGTGTAAGCACTATAAGAAGCAATAACTCTGCGCTATTGAAGGATACCGATAAGCTACGCTCAATGACTAGGTGCTGTTTTACATGCGAACGCCAGCACGTTTTACTTCTAGTAATATTACCCTCACGATAAACGTGCCTTGTAAGCCCCTCATAGAGAAACGAATGTTTACGCAGATAATAAAGGCTGCCTGCCAATCATGAATTCTCCGACTCTTCGTAGGCTTTATTTATTAAATTCACCTTATGGTCCTTTTAATCATGCCTTAATTCCTGCAGTTTCTATACTCAGGGTACTTTGCTATTCATTCCACAGTCTTGCTTCGCTGCATGGAAATACGGTGACAGCTGATCGTAGACACCATGTACCCTTACTCTTAATCCAGCCGCCCTTAGGTTGAATACATGGAAACCAGAAAGGACTAAAGGACTCGGTTAGCAAGGCAGCCGGTGATTCTCGTTAACTACGTTTGACCACTGCAGACCAAATACGAATGTGGAGCAAGAAGGACTGCGAGCGTTGGACAACTATTTATTAGTAGGCCGCCATAAAAATGGTCTTGCTGTAGGATTTGCTTCCCGCGAGAGGAGCGCAAGAGTCATGTATAAAGAAAGGAGATATTGATCCGGCGTAGTGAAACTACGCCGATAGTCACTCGATTAACACTGGGAGGACGCCACTGAAAGGCCGCCACTGGAAGTGCACCAGCCATCACTTTTTTAGCTTTCGCGCCAGATAGAAAGATCAAGACCAATTGTTCGTGGATGGAAGCGTTCGGACATGACGTGCGCAGCCTGTAACTTCCCGGAGAGCCTCAGTGTAGGGGCTACGAAATTAGAGCCGGTGGTTGTGACGTAATGCGCCACCTTTTGTTAGCCGGGGCGCTCATCATTCAAGCTTTGATGTGTGGAGGTACTGAAGAAGTGGATTGTCGTAACTTGAAATCGGCCGAAATGTGCTTGTGGAGTGGTCACCCAGTAGTCGATGTATCCTTGCATGATTTGTGACGCTTCATGGTCACCCAGTTCCTCTCAGAATAGGAACTGCTGCAACCTGTTCTGTGGCGATGCCTCGAGGCGCTGCACTGCCCAGCGTCTGAGGCCCTCATTTCATTGGCAGATGGTGCATCTGCGAGAAACAAACGAAACTTTAATAAATAGGAAATATGGAGAGGACACGTAAACATTACGGGCAAGGCCCGAAGCCCAGGGCGCGAATGCCTTTGGCTGCTCGCCGGACATGACCCAAAAGTTCCAACCATTCCCAATTTTTCTTATAGTTCCTGTTGTGTTTTCAGGAAAATGCAAAGTTGTACCAATGACCTTATGCAAACTCCTTCGGGCTTGAAAACGCGACATTTTCTTTTTTTAATGCAGAAAGTACCACACAGGAGACACCCTTCGGCGATTACGTTAGCATACCCTGTGTAGTCGTAACATTTCAAAACATATGTATCTGTGTTGTTTCCCAGTGTTAACTGTGGTTCTAGGGGAAACTATTTTTTGCAAAGACAGCCTACATAAAACAAACCACACGAAAGACAATAGTGCCAAATATTGGACAATGTGTCGGTTTGAAGTAACCAAATTAGGAAGAAAGAATATTGCAGCGAAAGATGAGGAAGTAAGTGTTTACCACTCGTGGGAGCAGTGGCAAAAGTAAAAAAGCATATTGCTTTACACTTTATTGTCATTTTGAGGTATCACTTCAATGGATAGTTAACTACACTCTTGTTTCTACAGATGATGTCCGCACTGATGAACGATAGAAAAAATGCGAAACTTCGGCCAAGCTACACGATCGTGTTCTTTTGGGCAAATTCGCCGGAGAGTGTCAAATTTCTGGCGCAGAGATTTACGTAAGTATCGGCTTGGCTAGATATAGCGTAATGACCATTTCAAGTACATATTAGCGCATATATTCCTTGTCTTGCGTATTGCTCTACAGATATACCTAATCACATAGACCGCCTTGGCTTGATTGCGTTGCGTCTCACTTAAGCGGAGACGGAGACGAAATATATCCGTGATATATAACCATCAATAGTTCTTTTTTATTTAACTGTGCTATAAACCAGAATAATTAACTTCTTGCGCTTTGACAAGATTAAAAAGGGCAGTTGATGTAAGAAAGAGGTTGAACATATAGCAAGAACGGACTTAACATTGATTTCTAAGTGTACAGTGCAGAAAAATGCTACAATACTCTATTATATTATAGTCACTATTATTGTATTCATGCTCTTCAAGCAAAACTTTTCACTTTTCATTTCATTTTATTCCTTAAAGACCCCATTGAAGGGGTATTACTTAGGGGTGAGTACATATATGAACGAATGAAAGCCATATTTTATTACAGCTCAAAGTAATCTGTTATGGTGGTCAGAAATGTGGAGGGACAGGTCATGGCTGTGATCTCGTTAGAAGGGCCGTTCCAGTCTGCTGCTGCACGAAAAAGGAATGAAGACGAAACTTGGACGGCTCTCTAGCAGACGCTGCCTGCGTCGCCATTGTCTCCTCGCGGGCGAGGGCACGTTCTCGTTCCTTGTGAGCTGGCAGTTCAGCGTTCATTGCTTAAAGAGCGTTTCCATAGTCAACGCGCGCCGTTCGCTCTCTTGCGACACGGTGAGCGCTGAGGCGATGACGCCCTCTCTTGCGCTCAAGCAAATAAACCGTCACGACAGCAGACGACGATGCACGCCGACACGCCGAGACCCTAAGGTGCATCGCCCCTCAAAGGAACTACCTTGCATGGAAGCCGTGAAAGCGATCGAGAAAGGGCTTAAGCCAACAGACATGGCCAGCTTGGTGGTCTTGGCGTCGAAGAATAACAAAGTACGCATCAATCCACACCGCGCGAAATTGAATGGAAGTGATTCTAGTGGAACACTGGTAGATTCCAATTCATTCAGGCTTCTGAAAGATGAAGCTCGGCGAAGGAAGTTCTAAAATATTGCGCAATGCTTATTCCGTCTGGCAGCTACAGACTTTTACACACGCCTTTCGGTATACGCCTAGTGCGCGCCGACGGAAGCGCCATAGGCGGCGAACTCAATCATTGCTCTCGGGAAAGCAAGCAGACGGCCGCCGTGGTTTCCTACGTCGTTGTACGTGTGTTTCCGCGACGTTCACGTTTCCGTAGTGAAATAAGCAACGTTCGTCGTATGTGTGGTGGCCGAAACTTCAAGGGATGTCGAATAACAATTGCTGTGGAGTGGAGTGCTTAAACACCTGCAAAAACGCGCCCGGAATACGGTTTTACTCACCTACCGCAAGGCCTCCTGAGCAAGAGCGACTGAAGCAATGGATCGCCGCTGTTCGTTGGCAAAGACGAGCCGCTTCGTCATTGTGCGGGTTAACACGTCGCTTCTTGTTCTAATGCTTTCGTTCTGTCATATCGGTGCTCGCTGGATGCACTTGATCATGTTGACACTGGTAGACGACCAAAGTTATCAGCCTGAGCATGCGTTGGTTCGGTTCGACCGCCGTGCAGGGCACTTCGCTCAAACGTTCTATATTTCAAAAGTGTTGTAGTTCGGGCGAGTTGGTCATCCATGAACTTAGCTTGTACTAGCGCGGTACATGTACCGCGCTATTACAAGCTAAGTTCTATATTTATTATTCACAGAAACAGAAATGCAGCAATGGTTGACTCCAGAAAGAACAAGAAGTGATTGAGACGTCACATTTGTAAACAAAACAAAGCGGATGTTCACCACGAGCTGCACCTCATAGCTGGATCTTGTTACGCTGCTCTGCGCGACGCACCTTTGATATTCACCGGCATGACGATTCACTCCACGCGGACGTTCGTTCTCCTCCGCAGTCGGTCATCACATGTCTTCTCGGCGACCCTCTTCAAAACTTGTCACTGTCATCTCTTGACACTTAACTCACAGCACTAGATCATCAAACAACACGTCTTCTGCGATCGAGCGAACGATGCTATCACTAGAACGACATAACTTCTTCGCCGACTAACTCCTCACTGACTGACTCTGCCCCTCTGCCCCCGCGCGCTTGCTGCGCTTGCATTGCCTGTATCGGCTCGCGCCTGGGTTCGGGAAGGTGCGTATGATTCGTCTGCGCGTAGCACAGCGAAAGCTAGGGAAAGGGCGAGATCCTCTCACCGATTAGTCTGCGAATCAGACGGCGCCGCTGGCTCGGCTTTGCTTTCTCGAATATCCCGGTCTTTCGCGCGAGCGCGCTCCCGGCGCCTTTTTATACTTGTTTTTTCGATGCGCGCGCTCTGTCGCGAACCGTCGGCGCCAGGCTTTCATGCCGACGTTCGAAATCGGCGACGTGCGCTTGGTTAAGCGCTCGTTCGTGGCAAACATCGTGCACAAGTCCACTTTCGTCGAGGCCCGCGCCTTTCCTACAGCTGCCAGTGCAGAATTAGTTGTCTGGCACCCGCACGAAGGGGAAATAGCAGCCGCGAACTTCATTCATCTCCTCACAGCAAGGCTGTGCAAAGCGCTGTCGTCTGCTCGGCTTCCCGCACGTACTGTCGGCGGCGCCCGCTAGGTGGCTTTCTGTGGCGCCTCTATAGGCGGTGCACAAGGCGTATAGCATCCGAGCCAGAAGTTCTGTGGCCTCCCTGATCCGACAAAAATCATGTCGTCAAAATATTCCCCCTTCGACGCTCCGCGTAGGATGTGATTTTGTTGGGTTTCCGAAGAGTGTTTGGCGCACTCACTACGTTACCTCCCTAAACACCTTGGCCCATTTGGAGCTTTCAACCCTGACACAAGCATACACCGGTGCCAGCGGACGTTGCATCGGTGTTGTTCTCGCCAAGCAACAAGGAAAACATCGCTTCATCGCGTATTCCAGTCGCCTCTTTTCGCCTTGCGAGTGCCCTTTTCAGATCTCTGAGCGCGAGTGCCTTGCACCAGTTTCGACAGTCGGAAAATCTCGGCCATACCTCTTTTGGCGCAGCTTTTTAACGTCAAAGCGTTTTAAGTCGGAGTCTACCAAGACTTCAGTGACGAATTTCCGTCACGGAAATGACGTCGAGAAAATGCACATGATCGATGGCAAAGAAAAACGTTCCATCAACGGGAGTCCAACCTACGACCTGTCGGTCCGCCACAACAGCTGCCGGGCACGCCATCTACTGCACCACGGTCACACACTCTGGAAGCTTTACAAACGCGCCTTTTATATCTAACACTTTCCACTCACAGTGTTCTTGTTCTGTGGGGTGGTGTCGGCGTCTGGGATGACCGTGGAATCCGCGATTAGCTCCTGCAACGCGTCGTTGCTGCGCGTTCGTCCCATTCGGTGCGTTTCCAATAGCAGAAGTGCAGTTTTGTCAACACCTTAACAGACTGCGAGGTGACGACCTTAGCCCAAGCATCGGCCTCGCTCATAGCATCCATCCATATTAAAAAAAGTCACAGTTTCGCCGCAACAGTGAAGCAATGAATGCGATAGCAACAAATTGGAATCTAACGCGAAGAACGGAAAGCAGCTCGAAATTGCCAGCGCGTCGCTCGAGCCCAAAGGACGCACGAAAAGAACGCACACAGGACGAGCGCGAACTAAATGTCGCAGTTGTTACTTATTTCTGTTTGAACAGCGCGCTCTTTTCGCAAACGCGGCCGCTGCAGCGAGTGAAAGACCTTCGTTTAAAGTTAAAGTTTACCTTCGTTTTACCTTCGTTGCGTTCCTCACGCCATCTAGCTGGCAATGAAGAAACGCTTATAAGCGCCTGCCGTCTCTGAGTCCGGCCAGCGGTAAAGGGTGTGTATATAACGCTCGCCGTTATCTCCCTAGAGGATCGGCGTTTCGTGGCGTAGTGGCTAGTGCCACGGGCTGCGGAGCGAGAGGGCCCTGGTTCGATTCCGCGCTTCGGAAGCATTTTTCTAAGTTATTTTTCTTTGTGACTCATATATATATACTTATACATATACTGTGAATGACGGAGACGGAAAAAAATAAGCCGAGACTGTCCATATAATTGCTATCGCAATAAAATAACTCTGCGACGCGCACCTACGTCGCTTGGCTGCACCACCGTGTTCCGCGCTTACGCTCGCCCCGAGAAAAATCGCTGCCGGGCTAGAGGGTACACACGCCGCGCGTTGCGTTTCCGTGTAGTACCGCCGTGGTGTTCACTAACTCTTTAACATACGGAGGGATAGCGCAGTTAGCCCACATTCTGCGTCCAATCAGCAACGCTCTTCTGGCTGTCACACCAATTTCACTGATTACGTTCTAACCTTTAACTACTACAACTACCACAAAGGTTTGCTTAATCATTGATCTTCGACGCTAGTCGTGGGATGGAGATGTGCCAGCAAGCGCACGCGTGGGTGAATGCACGTTAAACGGTACTATAGCCAATAGACACTGTGAAAGCTCTCTTATATCAACGTGCAGTAAACATTCAACTACTTCTGTCAAGACCATGCCTTTTTTATCATTATGGATCACCATGCATTGACTGTACGCCTTCAAAGATACAAATGGACAGCTTGATGTGTTGGACTTGAACCCTCAGTAATAGTTTGACGCCACTTACAAGTCCGGCCGAAAGTGTAGTGGGCGGGCTCGAGCCGAGGAAGCCGATTATCGAGCCGAGAAGCCCGAGGCGTTGGTCGTGCTCTTCTGTAGTGTGGCCAAACACAAGGATGTCGTACATGAGGTTAACACCAGCCAACCCTTCCAGCAGGCGAGACATCTGACGTTGGACGCATTCTGGGGCCGACGTCATGCCAAATGAGAGGCGCCAATAGCAGTACCTGCCAAGCGGAGTGAATAAGGTCGTATACTTCTTGGAGTCGGGCGCCACGCGCTTTTTGTGGAAGCCTGAAGTTGCGTCCAGCTTCGAAAAAACACAGGCACCGCTTAACAGTGCGAGGGTTTGGTCGACGGTCGGAAGTACGTGGCGTTCACGCAGAACGACTTGATTGAGTTTGGTCAAATCCACGCAAACGCGGTAACCCACCGCTGACTTCGGGACGACGACAAGGCCCGCGCACCAGTTAGTCGGTTCGTCGACGCGCCTGATCACGCCCTCCTCCTCCATCTTGTAGAGCTCCTTTTTGACGACGTCTCGTAGGGGTATTGGGATACACCGGGCTGTGCTGAGAGAACACGACACCGTTCAGGCTTGATACGGATCGCGTACTCTTCCGGGAACGCGCCCAGGCCGGACAAAGGTCCTGGAGGGGCTTGCAGTGGTGGTGTGTTCGCCGGAACTGACCAGGCGGCGCCGACAAACTTGACGACACCAAGGGCAACGATGGCGGGACAGCCGAGAAAGACCTGTTGACTTGTCTGCCTCTCCACGACAGCGCCGCGAAGAAGGTGCCGAGAAGCTTCAGTGATTGTTTCCCGGGTCCGAAAAGTTTCTCGCCACGCGACTTATCGAGGATGGCTGGGCAGCCGGGAAACGTACGCGGAACCACCGAAAGTCGGCACCAGAGTCCACCTTGAAGACGAGAGGGCGCCCGTTGACCCGAACTTCAACGTACCGCACGTTCCGAGCCACCGCCGCGACAGAGTGGAGCTCCACGGAACCAAGGCGCTACTGAGCGACATACCGACGCGAAGTGGCCTCGCTTCTTGCAGTGGTTACAGACCGCTTTAGCAGCTGGGCAATCAGACTGTCGTTGAACTTCGTGACTGCAGAAGTGGCACTGTGTACCCGCGCCGCTTTTCGAAGCCTCGCCAACGTTGCTTTTGCTGGTTTGTGAACCGTCGGGCCGGTCACATGAAGCAAAGTTACCAGAGTCCCGTATGTGGTGTCGTCTGCGTGCGCGCTGCGCGGGTTTACGTGAAGTAGCCGCGTCCACCTGCGCTGCAGTTGGCGGTTTCCCAGCGGTGAACGACAGGCGTTGCTTCCCGCGCTCGGCGTCTTCGTGCTGACGGGCTTCCACGAGTGCGTCGTCCAGGGAGAGGCTCGGAGTGCGGCACAGCTTGTCTGAGAGGTGAGAATCCGACAAACCCGCGACGAGACGGTCGCGAACAAGACGCTCTTCAGCGGCAGGTTACGGGTCGTTACACTTGCGTACCATGTTCCGAAGGGCCGTGAAGAAACTGTCGACGGTTTCGCCTGGCGTTGCGTCCGCTTGTGGAACCGAGAGCTCTCGTACACCTCGTTTACAGGGTGCACGAAGTAGGTGCCGGGTGATTTCCACGTAAGACTTGTACGCGTCTCCGTCGGACATGAGCGAACTGAGGACGATGCGTTCCCGTGGACCCATGCAGTCGAGGACGGTCCTAACCCTTGTCTCGTCCGGCGCTGCGTGCATGCCAGCGGCGAAGGAGGAGTTTTCGAATTGCTGTAACCAGGGAAGCCACTCGCTGGCATCGTCGAAGGAAAATGGGGCCGGGCTCCGGAGACTGGCGGCTGCAAGGGCAGGAACTGGAGCGTCCTTATTAGCCATGTCGAATGCCAAGAACCTGGCACCATGTGGTGGGTGGGTTCGCTCCGAGGCGGCCGAGGATGCTCGCCTAAGCCCAAGGGTCGCGGAGTCAACACGCACGCTCCAAGTCCACAGCCAAAGTGATCCAGTTTATTGTCAATACTCCTTTTATGTACTACATCCTACAGAGGGCGCCTATTCGGCTTGGCACTCGCGCCCTCTACAGAAAGCACCTACTCCGTCATGCTGTGTAGCTCCGCTTTTCCCCCTGCATCATCATCGTCTGTCTTCTTCACTTCACCAACGTTCGCAGTGAACCTCTCAGTCATGCACACGTGCGCTTCATTATCTACCGCCCTACGTTCTCACAACTCTGAGCCATGGCAGTACTTGCTCCGTGATAGCTACCACGGGTGATGCAACGCTATGTCAGGGCCAAGATCTTGTACTAACAGTTGCCAAAATATTTTGTTCGTCCGTTCTTCAACTGCTTCAAGACGCCACACGTCCTGGGCATCCCGGAGCTGCCCGTAAATAGGGTTGCATACGGCGTCGGTTGTTCTGGCCAGGTTTTTACCAATATTTGTGCCGATACGCTGCTGCTTATTAGTCCTGTCACTTTTACGATGGGCCCCGTCACTTTTACGATGGTACTGCGCTGACGGGCCCCGTCACCGTAGTCACCGCTTTACGATGACGGGGCCCGTTACTATAAGTACGTCGCTATTATGACGGGCCCCGTCACTATTACAATTTACACTACGGTGACGGGCCCCGTCACTTTTACGACGGTACTGCGCTGACGGACCCCGTCACCGTAGTCAGTGCCTAAACGAAAACTCTGCTTGGTGAGGTGGAGCACGTAAAGCACATGAGAGAAAGAAAGATGGAGAGAAAGAAAGCGTTCGAGATAAATATAAAGATGAAAACGGAGAGAAATAAAGGTAGTAAAGAAATACACGGTAGAGAGGCCGAGAAAGACATAGAAAGACACGGAAAGGAAATTAAAAAACACAGAGCAGGACAGAAACAGAATGCAAGAGAGAAATAAATAGGACCGAAAAGAAAGCGAAAGAAAATAGAAAGGACAAAGAAGACAAAAAAAGAAATGGAAAGAAACAGATCCAAAAAAGAGATACAAGAAAAAAAAGATAAGATGAAACAAAGAGAAGAAAGAAATAGAGAAACAAGGAGTTTTTGCCTTATATTCTTGTTCCACCCCTATCCCACGTTACATTTTGAGAGACCTCTACGAAGAGCTACGTACACTTTTGGAGTGCACGTTGGCGATGCAGCCACTCAGTCTCAAACGGCTTGTCAGATCGCACGAGATCGTCTTTCTGCCTCGTAATTGTCTCAGAAGGCCCGGACGTAGTAACATTGCAGGGTCGTTTGCTACTTCCACGCTCTTCCACGCTGCACTGCACACCTCGCCGCCACGTTAGCCTGTCGCTCATGTTTCTCCCGCGCTACGCATGGCCCTACAAAGTCCTACGATAAATTCCTACGGCATAGATGTGATATTGACATCTCGCACGCTCGAATCGTGCTCGTCTTCCGTTTGAAGCCTTACCTCCGAAACGATCCTCCTGTTTCTTAAACGTCGACACGGCGATCCAAATGGCAGCGGTTCTATGTAGCAAGCCATTCCCACACACTGGAGAACGATCCATTGAGAGCGGGAAAGAATACACCACCAAGGTGAAGAAGATAACAGTAGTATCAATCATGTTGTTGTGGTCCCGCCTTTATGGCTGCAGCTGATTTTTTGTGTGATTTGTCTCTTCCTTCGAACATACTGAACCTCAAGGCAATATTCTCCTATTCAGATACTGCGAATAACTAAAACATATTCCGATGTAATACTCATTGCTCGAAATAGGTTTAGCATGTGGGATGTGTTTCCAGTATTATTACCAAAAAAGAGATTGCAGAAGGTGAACGATAAAAATTCTCAAAGTATATGACAGAAGATCACAAAATACGGGGCATGCCGTCAAACACGCGGGACGCAGCGCTGGCTATCAGCTGTTTTTCTTTGTCGAAAAGGCAGAGTATATGTAGGCAAGAGGACAATGAAAAAAGGACCATGCAAGCACAAGCGCTATCAAGTTACTCGGCCGGCTGGCATGACTATCAACTAGTCTTTTCATTGTCCTCCTGCCTCTACACGATCTGCAATTTCAATAAAAAAATATATGCAGTTTTACTGAACGTGAAAGCTGTAGGAAGTGCGGAGCAGTGTTTCGCCTGCCCTTCAGCGACGCTCGCGTACACGGGCAAGCAAGCGCTGGCGTTCTTGTTCATTTGCGGTGCCGTAAGGCCTTCCCCCTCCTCCTTTCCGTCCTTCCCACCCTCACTTCCTTTTTTCATCCCCTTAATATATCATGCTCTGCACGTCAGGCTATTCTCTACCCTCCCCTTCTTCTCTCCATCCTCCATCGCTCACACGTCTCTCCTCTTCATGCTGTTTTCCCTTTCCCACCCACTTCCTATATACTATACTATATTGGCTATGCTACACTTTACCTTCCCCCTATTTTACAGCGAAAGCTGTTATGAGATCGTTTCACCGGCCGTTTTTGACGCCGTAGTTGTCCGCCGCCGCCGCCGCCGGTGTCCGTAACCAGTATCGCTCGAAATAAGAAAAAAAACGAAATAAGAAAAAAATTCCAGGATGGAACGAGGTTCGAACCTGGGCCCTCTGCGTGGGAGCCCAGTATTCAACCTCTGAGCCATGCCAGTGCTTGAAACTGCTTTGCAAAAAGGTCCTATACAGGCTTCATGTCGGGAAGGAACCGCATTAGCATATGCAATATAGCGTGGTAGAAGAGTAAAATAAGCACCAAGCGTCGCACAACGCGAATTCTGTAACGAGGCGTCACACAATGCGAATTGCGCAACGAGTAGGTTGTTGAATGCTTCCAACCCATTACAAAGAGCTCTGCATGATTCTACATCGTCATCAGGCAAAGCATCAACAAAGTGCGCATAATGTCTTACATGCGTTTAGCATGTACTACGGGTCTCCGTAGAATGACGAAAAATGTCACAGTGCCTACTGCCATACTTCTCAAAAATTACAGTGATTTATAGCGTAGTGGGTTCCTCGCAAGTGCACTTGTATTGGTTGCCAAGGAAGCCCATAAGCGCATGATCCATTTCCTCGGGGTCTCAGTAAAGTTCTTCGCCCACCCCCCTCCCCGTCTCTCTCCCACGTCAACGTATGTTATACAGCATGACGGGAGAGGGAAATAGCGACCGGGCGTCACGCAGTGCAAATTACATAACTGGTGGGCCGTTTAAAGCTTCCAACCCATTACAAAGGGCTGAGCCATAATTCTTCATCGTCATCAGTCGTCGCGTCAACAAAGTAAAACATAATGTCTTACAGACGTGTAGTTGGTGCCTCGCTTCTCCGCAGAATGACGAATAATGGGTTAGTAGGTGCTTCCCAACTTCACAAAAATTGTGATTAATGGCGTAGTGGGTACCTTTCTAGTGTACTTGTATTGTAGCCCCAAGAGAGCTTACAACATGCTCTAGAAACGCCGCTCTTCCAGCTTTCGCTGTGACTGTGCTGCGGTTTCAGCGCAGGCCTGGTGTTTTTTCCCGCCTCCTCACCCTCGCGTCATTTTCCAAACGTTTGCTATATTATACTGTATACATGGCTATGCTGTGCATTACCCTTCCCCTTTCGTTCATCCTCTCCCTCGCATCCCTTTCCCGTTCCCTTGCTATACAGTACTATGCACAGCTACTCTATGTTCTACTCTACCCTTCCTCCTTTTCCTCCCTCATTCTCACATCACTCCTCCCTCTCACTGCCCTTTCCCCCACGCTATACTGTGCTATACACGGCTATGCTATGTTCTACCCTCCCTCGTCATCCTTTCTCTCCTCCTCACCCTCACTGCTCTTTTTCATCATCATCATCAGCCTGTTTACGCCCACTGCAGGGCAAAGGCCTCTCCCATGTTCCGCCAATCAACCCGGTCCTGTGCTTTCTGCTGCCACGTTATACCTACAAGCTTCTCAATCTCATCTACCCACCTAATTTTCTGTCTCCCCCTCACGCGTTTGCCATCTCTTGGAATCCAGTGAGTTACCCTTAATGACCACCGGTTATCCTGCCGACGTGCTACGTGGCCGGCCCATATCCATTTCTTCTTCTTGATTTCAACTATGATATCCTTAACCCCCGTTTGTTCCCTGACCCATTCTGCTCTTTTCCTGTCTCTTAAGGTTACACCTATCATTTTCCTTTTCATCGCTCGCTGCGTCGTCCTCAATTTAAGTTGAACCCTCCTGGTAAGTCTCCAGGTTTCTGCACCGTAGGTAAGTACCGGTAAGATGCAGCTGTTATATACCTTCCTCTTGAGGGATAGTGGTAGAGTACCATTCATGATTTGATAATGCTTGCCAAATGAGCCCCATCCCATCCTTATTCTTCTAGTTATTTCACTCTCATGGTTCGGCTCCGCGGTTACTACCTGTCCTAAGGAGACGTACTCCTTTACAACTTCCAGTGTCTCGCCACCGCAAAGCGCTGTCCTCTGCCAAGATTGTTCCACATTACTTTACTTTTATGCATATTAAATTTCAGACCTACTCTTCTACTTTCCGCATCCAGTTCAGTAATCATGAGCTGTAATTCGTCTCCCGCGTTACTCATCAATGCAATGTCATCAGCGAATCGCAGGTTACTGAGATACTCTCCATTAACTCTTATTCCTAATGTTCCCAATCTAGGGCTTGGAAACCTCCTTTAAACACGCGGTGAATAGCATTGGAGAGATCGTGTCTCCCTGCCGTAAGCCCTTCTTTATTGGGATTCTGTCGCTTTCTTTATGGAACTACAGTGGCTGTGGATCCGCTGTAGATTTCTTCCATTATGTTTATATAGGCTTCGTCGATGCCCTGATTCCGCAGTGCCTTTATGACTGCTGATGTCTCCACCGAATCAAATGCCTTCTCGTAATCTATGAAGGCTATGTATAGGGGTTGGTTGTATTCCGCGCATTTCTCTATCACCTGATTGATAGTATTGTCACGTGGTCGTGACGTCGACGAACACAGCAGTCGGCGTTTGTAGGATGAAACTGTTTATTTGGCCGAACTTGTGGCCGGAAAATGAGAACTAGGACTACAGCAATGCACGCTGTACAATGATAGCGGCGAACAGGGCGTCGTCCGTCGATCAACCCACAAGCGATAAAGCGCGTCGGCTTTTATACAGGCGCTATCGAACTTTCCAGCAATATCGCTGGTGGCGGAGTTCTCTCTTAGACAAAACTGGAACATTCGCGTGCGGGGCGCAATCTTAACAAACCGATCTACTACAATCGCGACGCTTCTAGAACACTACTTCGCGGACAGCGTCGAGCGTTGATAACCGTCCCTGCCGGTCAAACCCGAATACATCAAAACAAGACAAGAAGTGGGCGTGGCATTCCCCCCTCTGAAAAAGCATCGTCCCGATGCTTATGAAAGAACATAGAAGAGAAAAAAAAACAAAACAAAACAAGTGCATACACAAATAAATTACAATAACGAAGGAAAACGAAGTCCCAAGGCTCGCTAACGCGCAAAAAACGGCTTAAGGCGCACGACATGGACGACTTCAGGTCGCGCACGGCGCCGCTGAGAGTTCGTAATGCCGTCAGGGGCAACCTCATAGTCGAGTGCGCCGAGGCGTCGAAGTACCCTGTACGGTCCGAAGTATCGTCGAAGAAGCTTCTCACTAAGTCCTCGTCGGCGTATTGGCGTCCGTACCCATACACGGTCACCGGGTTGGTATTCCATGTGGCGTCGTCGAAGGTTGTAGCGGCGGCTGTCAGTCGTCTGCTGGTTCTTTATCCGTAGGCGGGCGAGCTGTCGTGCTTCTTCGGCGCGCTGTAGGTAGGTGGTCACGTCGATGTTTTCCTCGTCGGTCACGTTTGGTAGCATGGCGTCGAGCGTCGTGGCCGGGCTCCGTCCGTAGACCAACTTGTATGGCGTCATCTGCGTCGTTTCCTGTACGGCCGTGTTGTACGCGAAGGTCACGTACGGAAGGATGGCGTCCCACGTCTTGTGTTCGACGTCGACGTACATGGCCAGCATGTCGGCGATGGTCTTATTTAGACGCTCGGTGAGGCCGTTGGTCTGTGGGTGGTACGCGGTGGTGCGGCGATGGCTTGTGTGGCTGTATTCCAAGATCGCCTGAGTTAGGTCAGCCGTGAACGCCGTACCTCTGTCGGTGATGAGAACCTCTGGGGCGCCGTGTCGAAGGACGATGCTCTCAACGAAGAACTTGGCTACCTCAGCGGCACTGCCTTTGGGCAGGGCTTTTGTTTCGGCGTAGCGGGTGAGGTAGTCGGTAGCCACGACGATCCATTTATTTCCGCAAGTCGACGTTGGGAACGGCCCCAGGAGGTCCATCCCGATCTGCTGGAATGGTCGCCGAGGAGGCTCGATCGGCTGAAGGAAGCCTGCTGGTCTTGTGGGCGGTGTCTTCCGTCGCTGACAGTCTCGGCACGTCCTTACGTAGCGAGTGACGTCGGCGGCAAGGCGCGGCCAGTAGTACTTTTCGTGTACTCGTGCGAGCGTTCGGGAAAGTCCGAAGTGTCCAGCCGTCGGGTCGTCGTGCAGGGCGTGCAAAATTTCTGGTCGCACTCCCGAAGGTACAACGATAAGGTAGCTGGCTCGGGCCGGAGAGAAGTTCTTCTTTACGAGGACGTTGTTTTTCAAAGAAAATGATGCCAATCCTCGCCTGAGTACTTCTGGGACAATGATGGTCCTGCCCTCTAGGTATTCCACTAGACCCTTCAGTTCAGGGTCGGCTCGCTGTCGTTCGGCGAAGTCTTCGGTACTTATGGCTCCCAAGAAGCTGTCATCATCCTGGTCGTCGGGCGTTGGTGGGTCGACGGGGGCACGAGACAAGCAGTCGGCGTCGGAGTGTTTCCTTCCGGACTTGTACACGACAGTAATGTCAAATTCTTGAAGTCTCAGGCTCCACCGTGCGAGGCGACCTGAAGGGTCCTTCAAGTTAGCTAGCCAACACAAGGCGTGATGGTCGCTCACAACTTTAAAGGGCCTGCCGTAGAGATAGGGGCGAAACTTTGACGTAGCCCAGATGATGGCGAGGCACTCCTTTTCTGTTGTGGAATAGTTGACCTCTGCTGTAGACAGCGACCGGCTAGCATAACTGATAACCCTTTCCAGTCCGCCCGCCCGCTGCACAAGGACGGCGCCGAGTCCTATGCTGCTTGCATCGGTGTGAATCTCCGTATCGGCGTATTCGTCGAAATGCGCAAGTATCGGAGGTGTCTGCAGGCGTCGTTTCAGTTCATGAAATGCTTCGACTTCCGCTGTTTGCCACCTGAATTCGACGTCGGTCTTCGTGAGCTGCGTTAGTGGCTCGGCGATCCGTGAAAAGTCTTTGACAAAGCGTCTGTAATAGGCGCACAAGCCGAGAAATCGGCGCACGGCTTTCTTGTCGGTGGGTGGCGGGAAAGCGGCGATGGCAGCTGTTTTCTGCGGGTCTGGGAGCACTCCAGTCTTGCTGATCACGTGACCCAGAAACAAGAGCTCCTCGTACGCGAAGCGGCACTTTTCTGGCTTCAGGGTGAGCCCGGAGTTCTTGATTGCTTGAAGTACGGATTGAAGTCGCTGGAGGTGTTCGTCGAAGTTCGAGGAATACACAACGACGACGTCCAAGTAAACAAGGCAAGTCTGCCACTTCAAGCCAGCTAATACAGTATCCATTACTCGTTGGAAAGTCGCAGGTGCCGAGCAAAGACCGAAGGGCATGACCTTGAACTCGAACAGGCCGTCCGGCGTTATAAAGGCGCTCTTTTCTCGGTCTCTCTCGTCGACTTCAATTTGCCAGTAGCCGGTCTTGAGGTCCATCGACGAAAAGTAATTCGCGTTGTGGAGTCGATCCAGGGTGTCGTCTATCCGTGGGAAAGGGTATACGTCCTTCTTTGTGATTTTGTTCAGGCGACGATAATCGACGCAGAAACGTAGGGTCCCATCCTTCTTCTTCACTAACACCACGGGAGACGCCCACGGGCTGTTGGACGGCTGGATGATGTCGTCGCGTAGCATTTCATCGACTTGTTTCTTAACGGCCTCCCGTTCCCGCGTCGAAACCCGGTAGGGGCTCTGACGGAGTGGTCGAGCATTTTCTTCTGTTATGATGCGGTGCTTAGCAAGGGGCGTTTGTCGGACCCGCGACGACGACGAGAAACAGTCCCTGTATTCCTGCAGAAGGCGTCGAAGCTGTTGCTGTTGGCGAGCGGGAAGACTTGGGTTTACGTCGAAGGGTGGCTCAGGGATCGTCGTCGTAGCTTCGTCAGAATCTGAAAAGGCAAACGCATCGCTGACGGCCAAGATTTCTTCGATGTATGCAATCGTCGTGCCCCTGCTCAGGTGTCTGTATTCGTGGCTGAAATTCGTTAGCATCACGCTTCCTTTCCCTTCATACAGCCGAGCAATGCCTCTTGCGACGCAAATGTCACGGTCTAGCAGCAAACCCTGATCGCTCTCGATGACACCTTCGATGCATTCAGCCGTTTCGGTGCCGACGGGAATTATGATGCTGGATCTAGGAGGAATGGTGACTTGATCCTCGAGCACGTTCAGGGCATGTTGACATGGGTTCGTATCCGGTGGTGTCGCTTTCTCCGACGATAGGGTTATCGACTTGGTTCTTAAGTTGATGACGGCACCGTGGTCACTTAGGAAGTCCATTCCAAGTATCACATCCCTGGAGCAGTTTTGTAGGATTACACAGCTCGCAGGATAAGTCCGGTTGTTGATAGTGACACTCGCCGTGCAGACACCAATCGGCGTTATTAGATGGCCTCCAGCGGTACGGATCTCGGGGCCTTCCCAAGCGGTCCTAACTTTCTTCAACTTTGCTGCGAACGGCCCACTGATGACGGAATAGTCGGCTCCAGTATCGACGAGAGCGGTGACGTTGTGGCCGTCGATCAGAACGTCGAGGTCGCTAGTCCGCCGTCTTGCGTTGCGGTTACGTCGCGGCGTCGGGTCACGGCTACGTCGGTTTGCACCGCTGCTTCCGCGTTGCGTCGTCAGGTCTGCTTCCGGTCGCAAAGTTTCGTCTTCGCGACGTCGACGTCGTTCGGCGTGCGGCGGGGGCTCGGAACTTCGTCGCGGTGTCGTCGTCGACGGCGGAGGATCTTCAGCCTTTCGTCGTTCAGCAACCGCACCTCCATCGGTTGCTGCCCTTAGTTTTCCGGATACGGGCTAGGCGACCGGCCCCGGTTTGGGCCAGTGTACTGCCGGCGGTGCGGTGACATGTAGCGGCCGGGCGACGGTGAGCGGGGAGGTCGTCGTTCTTGCCACTGTGTGCCTGTGAGGTAGTCGTCGATGTCGCGAGGCCGTTCGCCTGGCTGCGGGCGCGGCGCGTTGACGGGGAATCCGCGTAGCCCCATCTGACGGTACTGGCAGCGGCGGTACGTGTGGCCGGCCTCCCCGCAGTGGTAGCAGAGCGGGCGGTTGTCAGGGGCACGCCAGACATCGGTCTTCCTCGGGGTGTAGCGCTGGCCGACAGGTGGGCGGTAGGGCGTCGGTGGCGGCGGCGGCGTCTGGCCGACAGGTGGACGGTAGGGCGTCGCTGGCGGCGTCTGGCGACGGTACTGCGGCGGTGTGTCGTCTTGGCGTGTGTGATGGGAGAAGTGCGTGAATATTGTAAGTGCGCGAATATTGTGTGTGGTGTAACGGAGCCGACATGGACAGAGCGACACGGGAAGAAGCGCAGCGGCAAGACTTGCGCGAAGACGAAGATGACGATGGATTGTGCCACGAGGCCACGAGTGGAAAAGAATTGGCGGGCCGAATGACGTAGCTGAAGGTGGGCGCGAGAAGCGTGCGCGTGGTGTGCGAGGCAGCTGCAAGGGCAGTGTTCGATCGAGCGGAAGGAACGTGGAGGCTGGTCGTCAGCGTCACGGTCGGGTGTAGTCCCGAGTGCCTGGCAGAGCTCAAGGGTCGGAGTGGCCTGCTTCACTTGGCCTCAACTTCGACGGCGAGTCCATAGAGCCAGCCGGGAGCTACCGCAGCCACCAGTAACACCGTCGGGTGTAGGCCCGAGTGTTTGGTTGCGGTCCCTTATCCACACGTTCGTGTAGAAGACTGCGTGACTTGGGCGTCCACGGTCTTCGTTCCACGCCATCTCCGTCTAGGCATCCACGTGAGCGGTGCCCTGCTCTTCACCGAACTCCGACGACAACGGCAGTCCCGCGCTGGCATATCTTCCACGTCGACGAGTCCCGCGTCGGCGCATAGAACTCACCGGTGAGACTGTTTCGATCACGCTAGGACTAAACTTGTTCATATGTCTTCTTTGGTTTCATAGGTTGTAAAGTGTCGTCTTACTATTAGTGTTCGATGTTGTGTGTGTTATGTTCGTGAGTTTCTCCATAAAGCGAAAAAAAAAACAGCCTCGCCTTTTTCCGGAGAACGTTACTGTCTTCGACGCAACGTACTCTGGTCTCTTGTTCATTCTCGAGAATCCCATCACAATGGCGCCCAACGTGTGGCGAGGCTGATTTTTGTTTTTTTCAAGAGTTACGAGTGACATAACGACCGCGACATGGATTTGAGAGAACAAGTTAGTCTCGGTGAGAAACTTGGTTTGTCGGGAGACGCGCTGCGATCGTGGATAGAAGAGCAAAATGCACGCGAGCGGAACATACGCGCTGAGGAACGCGATGCCCGGCGTGAGCAGGCCGAGCGCGAGGAATGTGCCCGTGAGGCAGAGTTGACGTTAGTGCGGGAAAAAGCAGCTTTAGAGGAAAAAAAAAGCAGCTCTCGAGGAAAAAAACTTGCAGCTTCGCATACGTCTGTTAGAGGCACAGAATGCTGCCGATGCTCGCGCACCCGTGGACGTTGAAAGTATCGGTGCTATGAACCGAGTGACTCAGCAGCCAATATGTCCCCGTAGCTTTCTACCGCTCTTCGACGAGAAGAGAGACGACTTAGATGCGTATTTTCGTCGATTTGAGGTGATCGCAAGAGGACAAGATTGGCCCAAGGACAAGTGGGCCACTGCTCTCAGTATGCTGTTGGTGGGTGAAGCGTTGAAAGTATTTGGTCGACTGTCCCCGGAAGACTCCTTAGATTATGAGAAGGCAAAGGCGGCCCTATTGCAGAGATTTCGATTTACTGCCGATGGATACCGGGAGAAATTCCGCTCCAGCAAGCCGGAGGACCTCGAAACTGGCCAACAATTTGCCGTTCGTCTGCAGGGTTATTTTGACCGGTGGGTCGAAATGTCAGAGACGCCAAAAACCGACGAGGGCATGCGAGACCTCTTGGTCTCAGAGCAGTTTCTGAAAAACTGTCACTTCAAACTAGCAGTATTTCTAAAGGAGAGAAACTGCAAAACCCTGAAAGAGATGTCCGAGTCATGTGACCACTTCATGGAGGCGCAACAACAGCGTAATCTTGGGCAGTTTCGGGAAGTGTTTGGAATCTCGTCTACAGCAGGAGAGAGTAGGCAGGGAAAGGAATCGTCCAAATCTTCCCAGATATGTTTCCTGTATGACCGCGCCGGACATGACGCTTCTTCATGCCGAGCGAGGACCAAGCAGCCCTTTTGTCACGTTTGTCAGAAAGTCGGCCATCAAGTGAACAGTGACTGTAAGAAGAAGAGCGGGAAAGGCCAAGTTACGCGCGCAGTGGTTCCAGGCAAACGGGAAGAAACGCAAGAGAGGGAAGAGCTTACGACTGACCCGGTGGAGGAGTTCCTTGGCGTTTTTATGGGCTACGAGCAAGAGAAGGGACTCTGCACAGCGAAGAAGAGGTCTATGCCAACATCCGCTGGGTGGGTTTTCGGAAAGAAGGTAACCGTACTACGTGACACAGGTAGCAATACTGCGATAGTGCAACGGAACTTGGTTCCTGACGGAGCTTTGACAGGAAGATGTGGTACCATCATCCTTGCGGACGGAACGTCCTACGAGCTTCCAGAAGCGTGGATACACCTGTCTTCGCCGTATTTTACAGGGCGTCTATTTGTCAAATGCATGGCACGTCCCCTATATGAAGTGATTATAGGAAATATACCAGGGGCACGAGCACCTTACGATCCTGACCTGGAATGGACCTATAGGGAGGATCAGGAGCGCAACGCTCAGAAAGGACCCGAAGACAGCGGGGTACTGAGTCCCGTGAGTGTGGCAACAGCGAAAGGCGGAAAATCGAATTGCCAGTATGGGGAAGGAACAAGGTACTCTGCCATCACAAAAGAAGATCTTCGTGCCGCCCAAAGGAACGATCCATCGCTAAACTCGTGTTTTGAACGAATCGATGTGGTTCGCCTTACTAAGTGGGGCACCCGAGAAGTGTTCTTTATGAAAGACGGATTACTTTACAGAGAGTGCTATCTTCGCAACGGGAAGAAGATCAAGCAAGTTGTCTTACCACTGTGTTTGCGTGCGTATGTCCTGAAGGTAGCCCATGACAGTCCTCTGGCCGGACATCAAGGAATGAAACGCACAAGCGACCGCTTGCAGGAGGCGTTTTATTGGCCCGGAATGCAGGCAGAAACAAAGCGGTTTGTTCTGTCATGCGACGTCTGCCAAAGAACGGTGCCTAAAGGACGACTAGCTAAGGCTTCTCTAGGCCAGATGCCTATTATCGATACGCCCTTTGAGAGGGTGGGGGTAGACATAGTAGGACCAATGCAACCATCTTCGTTGAAAGGCAACCGATACATCTTGGTGCTAATAGATTTTTCGACGAGATATCCCGACGCTGTCGCGATACCATCCATTGATGCACCTACTGTTGCAGATGGACTTCTTGAGATGTTTTCAAGGATTGGAATTCCTAAAGAAATACTTACAGACAGAGGCTCCTGCTTCACGTCTAGTTTAATGCAGGAAGCCATGAAGATTTTGTCTGCCAAGATGATGACCACAACACTCTATCACCCCATGTGCAATGGTCTAGTGGAGCGCTTCAACGGAAGCCTGAAACAAATGCTCCGAAAGTTGTGTCATGAGAAACCTAGATCATGGGATCGGTATCTAGCACCCCTGCTTTTTGCATACCGGGAGGTTCCCCAAGCAAGTATGGGTTTCTCACCGTTCGAGCTTATCTATGGCCGACACGTACGCGGACCAATGTCAATAATGAAAGAGCTGTGGACGCAAGACGAAGTGAACCCCGAGTTAAGGACAGCTTATCAGTACGTTCTGGATCTACGCGAACGTATTGAAGACACCCTGCACCTGGCCCATAAAAATTTGTTAACATCAAGGGAGTACCAGCGTCGATGCTATAACAAGAAAACAAAGAAGCGTGATCTAAAGGTTGGAGATCAGGCTCTTCTCCTTTTACCAACTACTCAAAACAAGCTTCTGCTCGAATGGAGAGGACCGTTTCCAGTTGTCGGTAAGAAAAACGACGTAGACTTCTTGCTTGACCTGGGGAACAAAGTCAAACTCTTTCACGTTAACATGCTAAAAAAATACTATGAACGCTAGTTTCGTTTTGTTGCACATTATTTGTCAAAATGTTTACATTTAAGACATTATGAGTTGCACTTCAAGACTGGAAAAAAAAAGATACTGATATATGATGTAGTTCTTGTAGTTCTGGGTTGTGTTGTCACCTTGAACTGTACATTGGACGGTGAGACTTATCGTGCACTTAGCTGAAGTTTTGTTATAGTGCACAAAACTTTTAAAAGGGGGACTTGTGTGATGGGAGAAGTGCGTGAATATTGTAAGTGCGCGAATATTGTGTGTGGTGTAACGGAGCCGACATGGACAGAGCGACACGGGAAGAAGCGCAGCGGCAAGACTTGCGCGAAGACGAAGATGACGATGGATTGTGCCACGAGGCCACGAGTGGAAAAGAATTGGCGGGCCGAATGACGTAGCTGAAGGTGGGCGCGAGAAGCGTGCGCGTGGTGTGCGAGGCAGCTGCAAGGGCAGTGTTCGATCGAGCGGAAGGAACGTGGAGGCTGGTCGTCAGCGTCACGGTCGGGTGTAGTCCCGAGTGCCTGGCAGAGCTCAAGGGTCGGAGTGGCCTGCTTCACTTGGCCTCAACTTCGACGGCGAGTCCATAGAGCCAGCCGGGAGCTACCGCAGCCACCAGTAACACCGTCGGGTGTAGGCCCGAGTGTTGGTTGCGGTCCCTTATCCACACGTTCGTGTAGAAGACTGCGTGACTTGGGCGTCCACGGTCTTCGTTCCACGCCATCTCCGTCTAGGCATCCACGTGAGCGGTGCCCTGCTCTTCACCGAACTCCGACGACAACGGCAGTCCCGCGCTGGCATATCTTCCACGTCGACGAGTCCCGCGTCGGCGCATAGAACTCACCGGTGAGACTGTTTCGATCACGCTAGGACTAAACTTGTTCATATGTCTTCTTTGGTTTCATAGGTTGTAAAGTGTCGTCTTACTATTAGTGTTCGATGTTGTGTGTGTTATGTTCGTGAGTTTCTCCATAAAGCGAAAAAAAAAACAGCCTCGCCTTTTTCCGGAGAACGTTACTGTCTTCGACGCAACGTACTCTGGTCTCTTGTTCATTCTCGAGAATCCCATCACAGCGTGGGCGTTGTTATGCCATAGCTCCCAACCCAAACTTCCTTGCTTCGACAAGGCATTCAAGCTGGTAAAACGTCTGACGCAACCAGCGTCAACACCCGCTGATGCAACGAGGCGGGAGTCTTACGCAATCCCCGGTAACTCCGGCGATGCGTCTGACGCAACCAGCGTCAACACCAGCTGATGCAACGAGGCGGGAGCCTTACGCAATCCCCGGCAACTCCGGCGCTGCGTCTGACGCAACCGAAGGAAATCTCTCCCGCAACGTGCGGCAAGCCCTCTCATCCGCGGATCCGGTTCGAGCCAGCGAACAACGGCGGTTCCTGATTGGAGGCTTCGCGCTCCTGGCTGATGCAAGCGATCGCCCAGGGCTATAAAAGAGCCAAGCTGCGCGGAGAGAGAGAGACAGCGAGACAGCGAACGAAGAAGTCCCGGGTCGTCGTCGCACCGCTGTGCGAGCCCAATAAGCTGTCGGCCCCAGCGCCGAATATGTAAAGCCTCTGTATATATGTATATAAATTTGCCTTAACTCACCGTCGCCTTGATCGCTCCGTCTATCAGCTCTGCGCAGAAGCAGTCGCAAGCTGAGACACCTGTTACCCAACAGTGGATGGCAGCTGCGGGATCGGCCGGCGTCAGCTACCTCGATGCGGTGAGTGCCTGATGTTTTCCCTTCAGTTCACCAGACTTCTCTAGCACAGGTTATCTTAGTTTAGAGAAGGTTGTGTGAAGCATTGGAGTGAGCTTTGATTGTTTCGAGCCAAGTCGGAGTGCTTTGAAACCAAAGTTAACGCGGAGGGTGTAAACACGGCAGGTTGAGAATTGCTTGCGTGTCTTTCTAGTAGACTTATAGGGGATACGGCAAGTAGATTCTAACGAGGGCAAATAGCAAGAGGCTAGTGTGAACGATGGAGAACCTTAAAGTGAAGGAACTCATCGAAATTTGTGAAGAACTCGGCCTTACTCTGGGCCGTGCGAAACGAAAGCAAGCGATCCTTGAGATCATGCAGAAGGAGGGAGTAACGGCTGAGGAAGTCGATGAGGCCTGGGCGGATATCAAAGAACGCCGCGAGGAGGCCGAAAGACGAGAACTTCGTGAGCGTGAGGAGGCCGAAAGACGAGAGCTTCGTGAGCGTGAAGAGGCCGAAAGACGAGAACTTCGTGAGCGTGAAGAGGCGGAAAGGCGAGAACGCCGCGAGCGCGAGGAAGCCGAAAGGCAAGAACGCCGCGAGCGCGAGGAACGCGAAGAGCGCCTCGAGATGAAAAGAATAGAATTGGCGCTCCGTCAGTGTTCGCAGCGCCTAGCGTAGCTTCGGCGACGGTTCAGGCTAGTGGACATAGAATTCGGGACCAACTGCCACCGTTCGTAGTAGGCGAGGACATGGCGAAGTATCTCGTAAAGTTCGAACACGTCTGCGATAGAAATGGCATCGAGCGGTCTCTTTGGGCACAGAACCTGTTAGCTCTACTTCCCGGAGAAGTATCCGACGTGATAACGTGCTTGTCGAGGGAGGCGTTTGAGAGCTATGACGAGGTTAAGGAGGCTCTGTTGAGAAGATATAAATTGTCACCCGAGGCTTTCCGGCAAAGGTTCCGGTATGCAAAAAGGGGGAATGAGTCACACGTTGACTTCGCGTTTCGTCTTAAAGCCGATTTAATTGAATGGCTCAAGGGCGAAGATGTCTATGACGATCGCGATAAAGTGGTAGAGTGCATAGCATTGGAGCAATTCTACCGCTGTATCGAGGATGATGTCAAGCTTTGGCTGCAGGATAAGCTTGGAGAAGTACAGCTAAGCAAGGCAGCAGAGTTAGCTGAAGAGTACTACACTCGTAGAAACTTGCACAGTAGGGCCGTGCATGTTGAAAAAGCGGAGAGAAAAGAGGGCTTTTCAAAAAAACCTGATGACCGGAAACCTGCTCCGCACCGTAATTTCAGAAAAGACCCGTCTTTTACGAAGGAGACTGTGAGAGAAGGGCAGACGGAAGCGCACAAGTCGAGTGAGCTTCCCAAACAGCGCACTGATACTACACGGGCGTTTGAGTCACGGAAGCCGCTAATCTGTTACAATTGCAAAAAAGAAGGGCACATCGCGGTAAATTGTAAAGAAAAGGTTGCTTTCGCAACGATCCGTGAATCAGAAAAGAACATGCGGTTGTTAGAACCGTATATTCAGGAGATTAGTGTCAATGGGAAAACGTGTCGAGCACTTCGAGACTCAGCGGCAACTATGGACGTTGTCCATCCTGCATTAGTGTCTCCGAACGACTTGACAGGAGAATGCGCATGGATCAGGCAAGTCGCCGAGGAGCAGAGCACTTGCTTACCGATCGCTACGGTGATCATTGAAGGCTCTTTCGGTAAGCTTCACACCGAAGCGGCTGTGTCTGCTGCTCTCCCAGATTGTTTTCCTTATCTTTTTTCGAACAACTCGGAGCAGCTTCTCAAAGAACAGGGTAAATCGTTCTTTCCCAGCGTTGCGTACATGGCCCTCACGCGATCGCAAGCGCGGAAGCTTTCACAGGAACTTCATCTCGTTCCATGTAGTACGCCACCACCGGCAAAAGTGGCCGAGCTGCGTGACCTTGGCAGCGAGTCGAGCGAGCCTCGGACAGAAAACTCTCGGGATGGGTTACTCGAGCCGCCTGCAGCTGAAGCGGGTAGCGTCGTCTCCGTCGGCGGAGAAACCGAAGTGGCGCCGTTGGGCGAGGCGGGCAATACGCTCAAGCCTGTAGCTGAAAGTTGGTGTGAGCTGTCGAGGGTTGATCGAGCGACGCTCATTAGAGAGCAGCGTGAAGACATCTTCATAAAAGCGCTAATGGAAAGCGTAAAATTGGGAGTAAAGAAAAAGAATGTTTCTTTTTATGAGAAATCTGGGCTATTGTATCGTAGCTACACAGATGTACAAGGTCGCAGGTATGAGCAACTCTTGATACCGCAAAAGTATCGTCGCCAGCTGTTGGAACTTGCGCACGAAAACGCGTGGGCAGGGCATCTCGGTTTGAAGACCAAGGCTAGGGTTTCCCTTGAGTTTTACTGGCCGAAATGCTGGAAAGATACCGAAGACTTTGTGCGCTCTTGCGACACTTGTCAGAGGGTGGGGAAATCCACAGACAAGTGGAAGGCTCCCATGAAGCTTGTGCCAGTTATAACAGAACCTTTTCGGCGCCTGGTTATCGACATTGTTGGGCCATTGCCGGAGTCAAGGCAAGGTTGTCGATAAATCCTGACTGCCCTCTGTGTAGCAACGAAATTTCCAGAAGCGGTACCTCTTAGGGAGCTCAATTCTCCACACGTCGTGGACGCTCTGCTCTCGATATTCGCGCGTGTCGGATTTCCTTCTGAAATTCAATGCGACAATGGCAGCGTCTTCACCAGTTGCCTTACCTCTACCTTTTTGGATAAATGTGGAATCAAGGTGGTGCACAGTTCGGTCCATCACCCACAATCTAATCCGGTAGAGCGTATGCATTCAGTTCTGAAACGTATACTGTGAGCTCTTTGTTATGAGCACAAATGCGACTGGGAAGCATGTATTCCTCCCGCTATGTTTGCTTTGAGGTCTGCTCCTCATGAGAGCACTGGCTTTAGTCCCGCAGAGCTTGTATATGGCCGGAGCTTAAGAACACCTTTGCGAATGCTGCGCGAATCCTGGGAGGGATATGATGAGGACCCGAGTGTAGTTGCTTATGTTCTCGACCTCCTTCAGAGGCTCGGAAAAACAAAAGATCTTGTGGAGAGCCACATGAAGGCAGCGCAAGTATTGTCGAAAGAATACTACGACAAATCAGCAAAAAAACGTACCTTCGAAGTGGGAAGTCAGGTAATGTTGCTGCGGCCTTCCAAGAAGAACAAGCTTGAGGTTCATTGGGAGGGGCCCGCTAAAGTAATATCGAAGCTTTCCGATACCAACTACGAAGTGAAATTAGGAAAGCGGTCTACCAAAATTTATCACAGCAACTTGATGAAACCGTACGTTCAACGTCAGGCGGTGGTAAATCTGCTGTTGAATGCTTCAGAGGAGGAAGGAGCAGAAATTCTGACTTCTAGCGATGTCAGCGAAAGGGGTTCAGAGGTGATGTTGGAACAGTTGAACCTGGAGCCAAGGTTAAGTCAAGTCCAGAAGGAGGACTTGAGAAGGATTGTTTCTGAGTTTAAAGACGTGTTTTCCAGCCGTCCCGGAAAAACGACGGTTATTAAGCACGACATCGAGCTAACATGTGAGGAACCAATCCGTAGTAAGCCATATCGATGTTCCCCTGTGCAGAAGCAGATCATGAAAGAGGAAATCGATTGAATGCTTGAGTTGGGAGTCATAATACCGGGCGAGAGTGACTATACATCTCCTCTAATATTGGTTCAATTGCCGGGAAAGGATCCTAGGCCATGCATCGATTATCGGCGCCTTAACGCCATAACTCGAGACCAGACCTATCCGATACCAAATCTAGAGGAAAGGGTGGAAACAGTCTCAAAGTCAAACTACATTTCCACGCTAGACCTCGTGCGAGGTTATTGGCAGGTCCCCCTTACCGAGCGTGCTAGCCGATACGCCGCGTTCGTTTCTCCATTCGGAACGTATCGTCCACTTATGCTGAGCTTTGGACTGAAAAATGCGCCTTATTGCTTTTCGGGTCTAATGGACCGCGTTCTTAATGGCCTGTCTGAGTTCGCACTGCCATATCTCGACGATGTTGCCGTCTTCTCGAACAGCTGGGACGAACATGTCGAACATTTACGAGTGGTGCTGAACAAGTTGAAAGAAGCGGGTCTTACAGCGAAACCTGCTAAATGTCACCTAGGATGCGGCGAGGTGTCTTACCTGGGACACGTTGTGGGGCGTGGCCAGCGTCGACCTTCAGAGATCAAGGTAGCCGCCGTCGTGAACTACCCACGACCAACCACCAAGTCTGAGATAAGGGCTTTCTTAGGGCTAGCGGGATACTATCAGCATTATGTGCAAAACTACTCTACCATTGCCAGCCCTCTAACTGACGCACTTCGAAAGTCGGAGCCAGTTAAAGTGACATGGGACTCGGAGAAAGAGAATGCGTTTTGCAAGCTTAAACAAGCCTTAAGCGAAAAACCCGTTCTCATGGCACCCGACTTTTCCAAGGGCTTTATCATTCAGTGCGACGCGAGTGATCGCGGAATGGAAGCTATATTGTGCCAGGAAGATGACACTGGTCACGAAAGACCAGTTTTGTATTTAAGCCGAAAACTGAGCTGCAGAGAAGAGGCATATAGTACCTCTGAAAAGGAATGTGCCTGCCTCGTGTGGGCCGTTCAAAAGCTGGCCTGTTATGTCTCTGGTTCCAAGTTTGTGGTCGAAATGGACCACTGTCCTCTAACCTGGTTGAATAACATGTCGTCCAAAAGCGGGCGGTTACTGAGGTGGAGCATGATACTCCAACAGCACAACTTGAACGTTCGTTACAAGAAAGGAAAGCTAAACGCGAACGCAGACGCATTGAGTCGCGCGTTCTAATCAGTGCCGTCTTCGGCTATCCTTTCGGTTTTTCGCAGGCAAATTGGGGCAAAATTTTGTCCTCATTGCGGCCTCAGCTGAGCGCTTCCGTCCTGAGTGATCTCAAGGGGCCAACATTATTTTGAATTCTGTTTCATTGCGTTTGTTACACGTGTAATATTTTGAGTTCTGCTTTTAAGAGTTTTGGTGTCCCACATGTGCCTCTTGATAAAGAGGGAACGAAATTTCGACAGAAACGTAGTTAGGAATGTATTATTCTATTTAGGTCTGGTGTTCTGTCAGGTGACCGAGGGCACTTGCTTGTGTCGTGTGTTGTCGGACTGTTCTTGACAAGTTGCAGAACGATCAACAAGTGCTGATACGAAAGATCGTCACAAGAGACGAGCAAAGCAAGTCGACACATCTTGGCGACAAGCCACTGGAGCCGGGATCCGGCCTGGCGACTGGGATCTGTTCACGGAACTAAGCGTGGAGCCGAATGTCCCCATGGCCCTGGAGGTGAACCTGGGTGGACCTGGCGAACGAGCGCGCCCGGCATCCGAGCCACGTGCAAGCAGCTCGTCTTTCCGGCGCATGGTCTGGCGGCGGGGGTGCTGTTATGCCAGGGCTCCCAACCCAAACTTCCTTGCTTCGACAAGGCATTCAAGCTGGTAAAACGTCTGACGCAACCAGCGTCAACACCCGCTGATGCAACGAGGCGGGAGTCTTACGCAATCCCCGGTAACTCCGGCGATGCGTCTGACGCAACCAGCGTCAACACCAGCTGATGCAACGAGGCGGGAGCCTTACGCAATCCCCGGCAACTCCGGCGCTGCGTCTGACGCAACCGAAGGAAATCTCTCCCGCAACGTGCGGCAAGCCCTCTCATCCGCGGATCCGGTTCGAGCCAGCGACCAACGGCGGTTCCTGATTGGAGGCTTCGCGCTCCTGGCTGATGCAAGCGATCGCCCAGGGCTATAAAAGAGCCAAGCTGCGCGGAGAGAGAGAGACAGCGAGACAGCGAACGAAGAAGTCCCGGGTCGTCGTCGCACCGCTGTGCGAGCCCAATAAGCTGTCGGCCCCAGCGCCGAATATGTAAAGCCTCTGTATATATGTATATAAATTTGCCTTAACTCACCGTCGCCTTGATCGCTCCGTCTATCAGCTCTGCGCAGAAGCAGTCGCAAGCTGAGACACCTGTTACCCAACAGCGTGGAGGAGGAGCATGACGGCGGGCTGCAGCAGCATAGCTCATAGCTTGCGGCTGCGGCTCTGCTAGCTGAGGCGCACCGAGTGAATGCTGGATCTCCTGGCGCACGACGTCGGCGATGGAATCCACTTGAGCTTGCGACGAAGGTAGAATTTTTCGCAGCTCCTCTTGCACGATTGCTCGAATCGTCTCATGCAGGTCGGCGGATCCTAGTGCTTGAACGTCGGCGTAGCTTGTGGTCGAGAAGCTGCGGTTGTAATGCCGTGATCGCATCTCAAGCGTTTTCTCGATTGTTGTTGCTTCGGAGACAAATTCTTCGACGGTATTCGGCGGATTCCTCATAAGTCCAGCGAAGAGCTGTTCCTTTACTCCTCGCATGAGGAAGCGGACTTTCTTGTCCTCGGGCATGGCAGGGTCAGCGTGGCGAAATAGCCGGGTCATTTCCTCTGCAAAGATGGCCACGCTTTCATTTGGAAGTTGGACCCGTGTCTCCAGCAAGGCTGCGGCCCTTTTGTTAGATTGCGTCCCGCACGCGAATGTTCCAGCTTTGTCTAGAGATAACGCTGCCACCAGCGATATTGCTGGAAAGTTCGATAGCTCCTGTATCGCTTGTGAACGTCTCCAGGAAAGCGCTGCGAAAGGCGTCCCAGGTTCGAAGAGTGGACTCCCGATTCTCGAACCAGGTCCTTGCTGCATCTTCCAGGTAAAAGTAGACGTGGCGCAGCTTGTCCTCGGAGTCCCAGTTGTTGAACGCTGAGACCCTTTCGAAGGTCTCGAGCCAGGTTTCCGGGTCTTCGAATGACGACCCGCGGAAAGTTGGCGGCTCCTTGGGGTGCCGGAGAAGTATCGGCGCAGGCTGCACGGGGTCGGTCATCGTCGCTGCGGTCGGTGTTGGGACCTGGGGCTGCCTGGTGTTTTCGGGAAGGAGCCCGTACTCTGGCTGCAGTCCCTTCTGCCTGCGGCTTGTTCGACGATCCGGGTTTTCTTTGCCGTCGTCCTCCTCGCGGCTTGGGCTTGGGTCAGCGCTTCGCGGGGGCGTCCGGATCATGGAAGCAGTAGCACCTCCACCAAATGTCACGTGGTCGTGACGTCGACGAACACAGCAGTCGGCGTTTGTAGGATGAAACTGTTTATTTGGCCGAACTTGTGGCCGGAAAATGAGAACTAGGACTACAGCAATGCACGCTGTACAATGATAGCGGCGAACAGGGCGTCGTCCGTCGATCAACCCACAAGCGATCAAGCGCGTCGGCTTTTATACAGGCGCTATCGAACTTTCCAGCAATATCGCTGGTGGCGGCGTTATCTCTAGACAAAACTGGAACATTCGCGTGCGGGGCGCAATCTTAACAAACCGATCTACTACAATCGCGACGCTTCTAGAACACTACTTCGCGGACAGCGTCGAGCGTTGATAACCGTCCCTGCCGGTCAAACCCGAATACATCAAAACAAGACAAGAAGTGGGCGTGGCAGTATGAATATGGTCTATTGTTGAGAAGCCTGTACGAAATCCTGCCTGGTCCTTTGGTTGATTGAACTCTAATGTCGTATTAATTATGTTAGCAGTTACTTTTGTAAATAGCTTGTAGACAACGGACAGTAAGCTGATGGGCCTGTAATTTTTCAGGTCCTTGACGTCCCCTTTCTTCCCCCCCCCTTTTCCCCTTTTTCACCTCTTGCTATATTACACTACACATGACTATGCTATACTATGCAGACTATGATATGATGTACATTTTCCCCTTCCCATTTCTATGCTCCCCTCTCACATAACTCCTCCTCAGCCTCACTTCCCCTTTCCCGCCCCCGTGCTATCCTGAATATACATAACTATGCTATACAAGACTGGGCTATACATGACATGGTTTTGCCTGCGTAGCGCCATACACGGCTATGCAATGCTTTATCCTTTCCTCTCCTCATTTCGCTCCCCATCACCCTCACCTTCATTCCTCGCACCCTTACTACACCATACTTAGATGGCTATGCTATACATGGTTTTGCCTGCTTGACGCATTACATGGCTGTGCTATGATTTACCCTCTTTGTTCCTCCTTTACCTCCTCCTCCTCGCCCTCACGTCACTCCTCGTCAACCTCACTTCCCTTTTCCCCTCCCTTGTTTTGCTGTACTATACATGGCTATGCTATACGTGGTTACGCTATAAATGGTTTTGACTGCGTGACGCCAAGCGACATGAGTCGACGACGACAGCATGCTGGGCAGGCGATTGTCGGGCCCCTAGAATGCTACGCACTTAAAATCAGTTGATATTCATCGCTGTCTCCTGCGTGCTTCCCTGTCCTGTATTTTGCGCTTTACTGCCGTACTGTTCCTGAGCCAACTAGTGCGGCCTAGGAACCCATTAATGAATTGGGCGAGTTGGAAGATACTCATGACGATATTGTTACGAGGCATTCTGCATGAGCACGCCGTGGGAGACAACCCAGGGACAAAGAGACAAAGAAGAAGCTGGAATGCGGCGCGAGATGCTGGCAGCCATTCGGTGCCACAGCTACTTGTAAATATTGTAACATACCCGCTTCTGTTTCTTCAGTGTATTTCTGATTCCCGTGACAATATCTTTAATAAATGGC
The DNA here is from genome assembly GCF_013339695.2 of Rhipicephalus sanguineus. NCBI lineage: Eukaryota > Metazoa > Arthropoda > Arachnida > Ixodida > Ixodidae > Rhipicephalus > Rhipicephalus sanguineus. Next base: position 182,046,375 of record NC_051177.1, on the reverse strand, counting down.
GGAAACATTTACATATACCACTTTTCGATAAGAATTTGTATATTTGGAAGTTTCGTCTCGCACTTACAAAAGTTTTGGCTATAAATATCATTTCACACTTGTAAAGATTATTGCGACCCCCCCCCCCCGCCAATTTTTGTGATCTGCGCTGAGCTCTGAGTGCATGATCAGTGCGCAGCGCATCATTCAGAATAACGTTTCTTTGGCGGAGGGTGCAGAAAGGAACGTTCACTCGCATGTCTGCATTTGCGGTAAAGAAGACTCGATACCTGATACGAACGTTTTCACGCAGGAATGAGGTATCGTTGGATGTCTTCGTTTTCATGGGGTTTTTCCGAACGCCGAACATTAACTTTAAAGAGTGTTTCATGGTACCACCAACCTTCCTGCCTACGGCCCTTGATGAGGCATCTTTGAAGGACACATACTTGGGAAACTTGGTAAGCACTCCCTTCTTTTGCATGCTTTTCTATTGCTACATAAACACAGAAGAAATGACACCTTCAGGTCTGCAACCCTTTCATAAGCTTTCCGTAGCCCGTTAATGTCATGTATTAGTAAGAAGTTCCAAAATTCTTATGTTCAATGACATTTTCTACCTATTGTATATTTATGTGACTTCATGTACCCTTCTAACCCACTCTTGTAAGCCTTGAATTCCTGATGCGATTGAAAGTATCCCGAAATGAATAAATAAGGTGTCATTAACAGCTAGATCTATAAAGATAGCTCTTCCATAATGAAGAATTAGAGCTGTGAGAGAGCTTGGCAGTGTAAAAAAATTACACCATCTCCCGCTAAAGGGGACCATGAGGCGATGCGAAGCAGCGTTTCGGCATTTCGGGCCCGTGTTTTAGAGGGGGAGTGGAGAGGGGGAGTGGGGGTAGAGAGGGGAGTGAGGGAAAGAGGGAGAGGAGAGGGGGAAAGGGGAAAGGAGGGGTGCGAAGAGGGTAAGTTGAGAGGGGAAAGGGGGAGAGTGAGTGTGGAGAGAGGGAGTGAAGAGGGCTTGCGCATGCGCAGTAAGGGTGGTCACGCCGCACGCCTCTACCACCGGTTTGAACTCCGCTATAAGATGCTTCGCATCTAAAATTTTCTATGTTCGTCTGCCCTATGGTGACGCAGGGAAGCTGACAGTGTCACTGTGGTAGCGTGCAGTGTCTTTTTACGCTTTACGAGGACGGCGATACAGAAAAACACATGGCTGATCCCTCTGTCATAGGAATCGGTATAACACGAAAGTTAAACGTGTCTACACAGAAGTAGTGCTTATTGAGTAGTGATATTGTGACGCAACGGTTAACGCGACCTTTATTAGGCCCCGAAGGCACGGTGAAGCGACCACACCCGAGGCACAGATCTCACAATCAAGCAGTGTTCCCACCACCGATCAAGACGACGAACACCCATGATGATGAACATGTATGAAGAGGGTAGATGTCTCTAATGAATGCCCACAATATATCTGAGCTTGTACAGTGTCTATTCGTGTTTGGCAGCTATAGCACCGATTGGCGTGGACGCACCCATGTTGACGCCTAGTTCGTAGATGTCTAGCTTGAGCCGCAAACGCGTGCGTCCCGCTGTCCTCTGTCTCGCTCCACCACGGCATGACATTCGCCCGTCGAAATCGCGTCCTTTCTGCAACGCGTATTGCAGCAGTTTTGTTAGTCGGTGCTCTCGCAATTGTAGTAGCGGTGGCGGAGAAATCTCGTTGGTGCATGTGGTAGCTGCACTACTCCGACGAGCCGGCGCACGCTCACACGAAGTGAAAGGCAAAGACGTAACAGCATCTAGGGTGCCTCGGCGACGCCAGTGCGGCCAGTGTCCCTCGCTGGTATCGAGGCGCTTTAACCATGACCTCCGATATCTCACGCAATCTCGGGGTAAGCGCTAGTAAGTGTCGATCGTGACGCATTAGTTCTTTTCAACTCTCACAGACGGCAGCACCTCCCCGCTCCGCCCCGCCTACCTACACCGCCAACAGAGAGTACTGTGCGAGACAGAATGTGTGAAGGATATAAGGCGCGTTCGTGAAGTGTCCAGCATCTGCCAGGTAGCTTAGTTGGTTTAGCGTCGGGCGCTTACCGTCGCGGCCGCAACGTCGTGGGTTCGATTCCCAGCGGCGGATCTTTCTCTTGGTTTTTTAACGCGGAAGTGTTTTAAGCCGGGGCCACTACGGTTCCACTGACGTATTTCCTTCACGAATATGACGTTCTAAAGTATCAAGACTTAACAGATGGCCAAGAAATAACTAGAAGGAAAAGTTCCGTCAGCGGGAGTCAAACTTACGACCCCTCGCTCTGCAGCGCGTGGCGCGAAACGATTAGGCCACAGACGGCATGTTCTTCGCCATGCTAACGGCGAGCTATTTATATGCACCATTTGGCGGTGGCGGTACTCAGACATCGGTGGCACATCAGCGTGTTTTCGTTATCACTAGCGAGATCGAACGAAGGGCTCGCAGAGCGCGCTTTAAAGATCGTCGCCCCCCGCGTCGCGTTGAGCGCGCACCTCTACAGGGAGTCCCCACTCGTGCGCGCGCTTATCCCGTGATCGCGGTGGTTTGTACGTCTTGTGCTCTCACCGCAAGTTTGCGTTCAGAGCACGAAGGTCACTTCGCTCACTGCAGCGGCCGCTTTTGCGAAAGCCGAAAGCAGCGGCCGCTTTTGTCAAAGTTACAACTGTGACAGTTTCATCCTGTGTATGTTCGTTCCGTACGTCCTTTCTGCTTGAGCAGCGTGTTGCAAGTTTCGAGCTGCTTGCCGTTCTTCGCGTCACATTACAATTTGCTGCTATAGCATTCATTTCTTCGCCCTTTGGGCGAAAGAATGCCCAAGAAACGCTTGACTACGTCTGCGAAGACACGTTTCACTTTTGTGTTATACCGATTCCAGGAAGGGGGAAAATTCAGGGAGAATTTTCCCCCTTTCAAGACTTGTCAGGGGGAAAATTTAGTGACTGAACGAATCCTTGACTTCCATCGAAACAATAATGGGATGGACGCTTCATGGAGCTACCAGAAGTATAAATAATCTCAACAAGCCAGAAACCATAAGGATCTTTAATATATGCCTACAGAAAAGCGATGTTCCCAAGCAGATGTGCTCTTTCTGGGAGAAAGTCAACGAAGATGGACTTTCGAAATATAACAAATACGGCCTGAAGAACTCCGTTGAATCAACTCTTCGAAACAGTTAACGCCATCAAGTTGAACTGCCTGGACGCAGCGATTGTTCCCAGATTAAAGACAAACAGGGGTGCAGCTTTCAAGAGGTTGGAGTCTCTGCAGAGACGGCTACGTCGATAGTCAGAGCTACACATGGAACGTGGTTCTTCGATAATCCCCTGCTACAACAATGAGTTTGCTGAGCAGGCCACAACAGACAGTATGTGTGAACCTAAGACACACCTACATGTGTCGCGGAGACGGCAGCCTTGAAGCAGACAAGTCCGCTTGTCGAAACGTCGGCTCTAGCACACTCCATGTTTATGAATTTTTTAACACCGAGATGTAGTGAGACGCCACAGAACTAAACGGGCATTCGACGCCTCGTCTCGTGATTCGGACTCACCTTCCCTCGACGGTGTCTTGTGCACAGGACCGAATTTGGACGTCAGCAGCCTTGATTTACTGCTGAAGTTTTGCTGTTCGAAGGTTAAAATTTCCGCCGATATCGAAAAAGCCTTTCTTCACGTGTCGCTGGCCAAACACGAACGAGACGCATTTTGTTATTTTTGTTTGAGGAAAGGTCTTCTAAATTTGAAGACTGCGCATAGCGATGCTTCCTTTCGCTGCCTGCAGCCGCCCTCTCCACCTTGCCGCAACTCTGCAACTCCACATCCAACTCTTAGAAGATAAGTACCCTTCGACGGCCTAAGTGCTGAAAGACCAAAGATTGGTTATGTTTTCTCCACATTGTTTGAACGATTGCGAAGAGACAGAGTTCTCACGCAAAATACTTCATCGAAGATGGAAATTAATAATCTAGTATGGGGAACAACGTCACAGAAAAACATTCAGTAGTTATTTCTTTTACAAAAAAGAATTGCGCCACGTTGCGTGTATTTCTTATGACAGCCATACTAATACATCATTTTCTCAGTTTAATATTCTCCCATTTTATTACAATTGTGAGTTTAACCATGCAATGAAATATAAAGAAAGCGTAAAACGAGGCCTCACAGTATTTATTTGTCTGTCTAATCTAAGCAAACCGCATCACCTCAAATATAACATTCCAGATCGAGAAACTTGGGCCGTCCCTTCTTCACGAAGCAGTCATGGAAAAGACAAGCTACCGAGCCGGATATCAGTAATACTTAACAACAACCTTGAAGGGGAATACATAAGTCTAACGCTGAAGCAGTATTTTCTTAGTCGTGCCTGAAATGTGCACTGTTCGCAAGAAATCAGAAGTGTTTCTTGGTGTGTATGTTCAAAAAAGAAGAACTGCTCGCAATGCTGTATATTTGTAGAACGCATGTCAGTGTTCTATCTGTAATGTTTTCCCAGAGATAATCTGTATATCGATGCAGTGCAGTTTTTTTTTTCATTTATTCACGTGTAAAAACTGTTGCCTGTCTGCTGCCAAATCATGTAGGGGCAGGAGCCTTTGTCAAGCCGCTTTAATAGCGGCTTTTTAACGCGATACCGTTAAACAGCTCGTTTCGCAGAAATTCTGCCGTCGGCGTCAGTGTAGCCGTCGTTGGTTGTGAGCGAAAAACCATCATCTTGTCCGTGACAGAAAAATCAAGAAAGCTGCAAATAAAATAAATAATAATAATGTTGGGTCCGCGTGAGAATCGAACACAGGCCACCTGCGTGGCAAGCAGGCCTGTTCTACGGCACAATCACACCTCTGCTTGAAACTGCACTGAAAGTACTTTCATGCTTCGCAAACCTACGCGTCCTGTATACAGGTGTCACGGGACGAGATGTAATACCGCAGTAATATTGCGTGGTACAAGCAAATATTGCCATCGGGCGTCGAACCACGTGAATGTCATAACGACTTCATTGTTTAAAGCCAGCCACCCATTATAAAAGGCACACACAGTACTGCGCGTATTCCCTTAAGACCACGTAGTGGGTGCATCGCAACTTCGTAAATTTATCTCGCGCATAATTGCTCCTGGTTTAAAGCATGCTACCCATTACGTAAGACACACACCTTAGTGCGTTCATTCTGTTACACACACGTAGTGGGTGCAATGATGCTTCGAAAAAAATGACAGGCGCACACACATTTTCTCACGCCACCGCGCTCTTGACACGCTTGTGATGAATTTTGTGTCGTCTACAAGCGCCAACCGCACTGCGGTGTCTTCTTCATCGGCGAGTTTTGGTGTTTTGGTGGGGCATCCGTGTCAAGTGGCGCACGACAACGAGGGCGGCCACGCAAGACGGAGGCAGAGAAGGCAGACACCAAAGCTCAGCGTGCTGCGGCTATGCGACCACTTTGTACTTTGTCAATTACATTGCAGTAATGTACAATATGAACTTCTCGAGTAAAAACATACAATAAGAAGTATGTACTAAGTGGCAAAGTACGCACTAGGGGCAGGATATCGCTATCGTGTCCAGCTCTTAAAGGCGAAGCTTAAGCATCCCCCAATTTTTTCTCCTGTCCTAAGATTTGTTTTGACGATGAATGCTGAAATAAGGTAACGTGAATGCGAATGTCAAAATACAGAGAACACGTGCTAAGCAATCTCGGTAGCCGGTGGCGACGAGAGCACCTTCAAGGACCTCGCTCAGCTCACGTCTAGAGATTAAAAGCATGAATTCTCTGCTGTGCAAGCTTCGATACCTCATAAACAATCGTCTTGAAAGAAGCAAGCCCGCGCATATTGTTCGGCCGGGAGCTGTTAAATATTTTCCGAAAGAGCGGGGAAGACGAAGAAGTGACAAGCCAGCGTGGTCACCAGGGCGTGCCCGCAATGCATTTTTTTTAGTGTTTAGGGCCGAAGCTCCCTAAAGCGGCACCCGTTCGTCCCCGTCGTAGTGCGTAACCAGTCTTAACGCTAGTACCAGATCTTGACCTCCAATGTGGTGCCGGTGGGAGATTTCTCCTGTGCGTTGTTGAACAATAAAAAATTCGCAGCGTGCGCGTTAACTAAAAGCCGAATTCTTCTGTCTCTCATTCCCCATTAGCAGCCATTGGCATGTTCCAGTAGGAAACGTTAGTAGAAGTAGAAGTGTAAGTGTTAGCTAAAAGCCGACTTCTTCTGTTTCTCATTCCCATTAGCAGCCATTGTTTACCTCCAAGGTAGTGCCTGGTGAGATTTCTCCTGTGCGTGATTAAACAATAAAAATTTTGTTCAAAACGCCGTTGATTGATGAAACAAACCAACGAAAAACGCCAGATGTTTTTCTAAAAGCAAAACGAAAAGACGCCAGGTGTTTCTAAAGCAAAACGAAAAGACGCCAGCTGCTTAACGAAAGACGCCAGATGTTTCTCCTTCCCACACCGGTAACGATCCCATTAAAGGATTCACAGTAATTTAATATAAATAAACAAATAACACAATTGCGCACTTGAGGCCACCCGAACCGGGTTTTTTGCGTACGACAACGCCGCTACCGAGACCTGTAACTCATAACAAGCTTCGCTTATTAAAGGAAACAGTTTAACGCTATACTGAATGCAGCGATCATATGAAACGGTTTGTAGCCGGTTCAACTGTCTAAATTTCACTCGTGACGATCGAAACGTACAATCTCTTGCTTAGAGTGACCCATTCTACTTGCTCTTTGCAGGGGCCCGCTTTTACCATCCTACCATCCTACAGCGATAGGTGGCCTTCAAAGACTAAGCGCGCTGTGGCCGTGGGCGTGCATGGTCTCTGGTACACTCCATGTGCTCCGGGTCCAGTGGTGGACAACCGGCCAGCGAACTACTCCCTAGGACACAGATGCGGCTATGCATGCAAGAAAGCCAAGATCACCCCGAAAAATCAAACAACGAGCATTCTGAATGTGAGCTTGAAACGTTGTTATGGCAAATGTATTCCCTGGTTTTATACAAGGTGATTTTATTTGTGTGGAACATGTTTAAAACTGACAGAGAATACAGCAGCTTTGGCTATTTCATATGTCGATTCACTAGTAGGATTCACCAAGAACAAAAGATTCAGACAATGTTGCTTATTACATACAACATGCGGGTTTTTATTCTCATATTATAAAGTATACATAGAAATTTTTAATCGTAGTGTAGCGAAGCGTTGTAACTCTTTAATGGGTCGTCCTCTCGAGCGCGTTTTAGTGGGTCGTCCTCTTCGGCTCTTCTCTGAGAGCACGCCCTTCGTGCTGAGACTTCGTGCTCTGTCTTGACTGTTGCCGTTGTGCATCGTCGCGTAGCGCCGTCAATAAACGCATTTTCAATTTGGTGGAGGTGCTGCGCCCTCACAACACCTTCGGTCCCCGTTCGATGCCCCTGGCGCTTCTAGACCAGGAAAACTAGTTGTCGCTGTGACGCTATCGAACTGCGAAAGCCCTCAGCGCAGCTCATCGTTCCTAATAGATGTGTTTGTGGACGGTGTTCGCGCATCTGCCCTTGTGAACACTGGAGCCGCCGTATCCGTTATGGACGCAAAACTTAGCCAATTCTGCGAAAAGAGACGACGCCACTTTCCGGGCTCTCCACTCCGTGCAGCCAGCGCTCAAAGTATTCACCCTACAGCGGTTTGCACAGCCCGCGTCATGATTCAGGATGCTCTGTACGACGTCGAATTTATCATAATTCTGACATGCTCTGTAGTGTGCTGGTATCTCACAGGAGTACGGCCACTAGCGTGGGTTCGGACTTAGCGAGCCCCAGGGCCGCGTTTGCCGTCGCCTCGCGTGAAGTAGCGCGCCGCTGCACACGTGCGTTCGGGCAACAAAGGCGCCGAGCGCAGCGCGGCAAGTACTTTTGCAGTTACTTTTGTAAATAGCTTGTAGACAACGGACAGTAAGCTGATGGGCCTGTAATTTTTCAGGTCCTTGACGTCCCCTTTCTTTTTCCCTCCCCCCCCCCCTTTTTTTCCCCTTTTTCACCTCTTGGTATACTACACTACACATGACTATGCTATACTATGCAGACTATGATATGATGTACGTTCTCCCCTCCCCATTTCCATGCTCCCCCCTCACATAACTCCTCCTCAGCCTCACTTCCCCTTTCCCGCCCCCGTGCTATCCTGAATATACATAACTATGCTATACAAGACTGGGCTATACATGACATGGTTTTGCCTGCGTAGCGCCGTACATGGCTATGCAATGCTTTATCCTTTCCTCTCCTCATTTCGCTCCTCATCACCCTCACCTTCATTCCTCGCACCCTTACTACACCATACTTAGATGGCTATGCTATACATGGTTTTGCCTGCTTGACGCAATACATGGCTGCGCTATGATTTACCCTCTTTGTTCCTCCTTTACCTCCTCCTCCTCGCCCTCACGTCACTCCTCGTCAACCTCACTTCCCTTTTCCTCCCCCTTGTTTTGCTGTACTATACATGGCTATGCTATACGTGGTTACGCTATAAATGGTTTTGACTTCGTGACGCCAAGCGACATGAGTCGACGACGACCGCATGCTGGGCAGACGATTGTCGGGCCCCTAGAATGCTACGCACTTAAAATCAGTTGATATTCATCGCTGTGTCCTGCGTGCTTCCCTGTCCTGTATTTTGCGCTTTACTGCCGTACTGTTCCTGAGCCAACTAGTGCGCCCTAGGAACCCATTATTGAATTGGGCGAGTTGGAAGATACTCAGGACGATATTGTTACGAGGCATTCTGCATGAGCACGCCGTTGGAGACAACCCAGGGACAACAAACGCGGCAACCAACGTTACTAGAACAAACTCAGTTTAAAAGCTCCGCCGGAGAGGTGGTCCGTGTTGCGGTCGTGAGAACTAGTGGCGCTGCAGTCACGTCTAGCTCCCGCGGCTGGCGCTTGTTGTGATCGGCGCCGCCGATGTACGAGCGCACGTGGGTTACAGCGTCGTCTGCGCTTTGTTAGCTCGTCATTTTTGCGACTGTTCTTGACCAGGCTTAGCGTCTTGTACGGAGACACGTGCATGATGTACGAAGCGTAACGAGGGCGAACAGATTCACAGTGCGGTATGCCGACTTGCTTTGCGCCGGGCTGCAAGAGCGGCTACCGCAACGACGACTCCGCTTCACGACACTTCTTCGGACCTGCAAAAGACCCTACGCCATTCAAGCTTTGCATCGCAAAGATAGAAAACTTACTGCGAAATGCAAGGTCTGTGACGTGCATTTTGAGAGTAGAGTGTACTAGAACAGGGGAGTGCTCGGAACGGCCGCAGCACCAATGTATAGAAAGTGAAGCCCAAACAGGGTCAATCCGCTTGTAGCGCTGCGATCGGTAGTCTGCAATGTGTCGTTGTTTAAAGAGTTGCGCGCGGCTCCGCGAAAGTGGTGCAGTGGTACAATCCTCGCTTCCCACTCAAAAGGCCCGGGTTCGAATCGCAGCTGTACAGGGTGTGTTTTTTTCGTAGTGTCTACCTTCATAGCTGTATTGGTTTCCCTTACTTTCTTAAAACTAGCTTCAGTTGCTATGTATTGCTACAAAAAGTAACGCAAAATGAGAAGTAAAATAGAAAAAAAAATTCACAGTGAGCGTAGTTATTTGAAGCGCCATCCCGCGGAATTCAACAAAAACATAAGGTATGGCCCCCGAGATTGAATCCCACGAGATGGTGCTGCAAATAACTGTTAACTGTGAATTTTTTTATTTTACTTCTCATTTTGCGTTACTTTTTGCAGCAATACGTAGCAACAGAAGCTAGTTTTAAGAAAGTAAGGGAAACCAGTACAGCTATGAAGGTAGACACTACGAATAAAAACCCACCCTGTACAGCTGCGATTCGAACCCGGGCATTTTGAGTGGGAAGCGGGGATCGTACCACTGCACCACTTTCGCGGAGCCGCGCGCAACTCTTTAAACAACGACACATTGCAGACTACCGATCGCAGCGCTACAAGCGGATTGACCCTCTTTGGGCTTCACTTTTTGAAGCTCGTTCCGGGCACTCCCCTGCTTTAGTACACTCTATTGAGAGTGACGACATTGTAAAGCACTATCGTCGTGTCGTTGCGAGACAAGAAGTTTTGATCCCACGTGGAAAGTGGGAACTCGCGCCAGGTGCCGTGCCGCGCTTGTTCCCAGCACTTCCACCCCACATTTCAAAACCAAAATGTTCGGGGTTTAGGCGTAATTCCCCCCCAAAACGCACGGCGTCCCGCGAAAGCCCAGTGCCCAATTAGGAGGAGCCGCCAGAAATAGAACAGCAAAACTAAAGGCAGGCGATTACCTATATACGCTACCGAGACTGAGAGTTGCATCACACTAACATTCGATCAGTTGTCAGCTGTCGCTATGCCTTCAAAGCAGTGGATTTTCGAGAGATTTTAAGACGAGGTATTGAGCAAGATGTGCGGAATATTTTACACTCGCCGGCTCGGGAACGGGCTGCTCAGCGCAAAAATTTTACACGGTACACATAGAAAAGACGAGGACCAGCGCTGGTCCTCGTCTTTTCTATGTGTACCGCGTCAACTTCTTTGCGCTGAGCAGTTTAATAATGGAATACCAACTAGCCCAATCCCGCACTTTGCTTTGGGAACGGAGACTTACTTGTGCAAAAGATAATTGTAGTTGACGAGCAGTTTAACTGCGTAGTGAACGGCTACAATACGAAACGCAAACGGCTTTCGTACAGTGTAAAGTGCTGCGGGCATGGAACATCTGCTCGGTGAAGTTGAAAAACTGAAGTTGAATACTGACGACTCTTCTAGCGACACAGTACGCGCGAATAACTGCTCGGTGCTCACATCACGGCCGATCTGTTCGAATTGTTTAAGGCATCGTAGAAGGATGCGACGTAGAAAGATGAGACACCGAAAATACAACTATTCGCTGAAAAAATTGCTCAGAGATGACATCTATTCGATGTAATCGCACACTGAGATTTCATTTACCGAGTTCTCGTAAAATCTTCCGATTTTGGGTCAGTATCCTTTTAACCGTCGCGAAAACTTGTCTTGTAAACATTGCAAAGCATTGGTGATGTTTTTCGAGAAAGTTTTTTTCAATAAATTTTAGAAACATGAGTACTGTTTTTCTAGAACGTTTTTGTATCTCGAGTAAGTACGCTTCTTTGTGCACTATAAAGGCTTTTACAAACGTGTTGGGTTGTTCTTGGTCTAGATATGACGGCAGCGGCTAAAATTGTGGTGGTAGTTATAAAAATTACTCTGAAAACATTCATTCGCTTAGAAACTCCTATGCTTGGAAGTTAAGCGCAATGTAGACAGCTCTTGAAAATATTGTCACAGGGTCGTGACGTCGACGAAGGCAGCAGTCAGCTGGTCCGAGATGAAACTCTTTATTTGGCCGAACTTGTGGCCGGGAAACTGAAAGCCAAACTACAGCAATACACTGATAGCGGCGAACAGAGCGTCGACCGTCGATCAACTGACAAGCGGTCAAGCGCGTCGGCTTTTATACAGGCGCTATCGAACTTTCAAGCGATATCGCTGGTGGTGGCGTTATCTCTCGACAAAGCTGGAACATTCGCGTGCAGCGCGCAATCTTACCAAAACGATCTACTACAATCGCGAAGCTTCTCCAACTCTGCTTCGCGGACAGTGTCGAGCGTTGATAACCGTCCTTTCTGGTCAAACTCGAATACATCAAAATGAAACAAGAAGTGGGCGTGGCAATATAGACCGAACATCGATTCTTAGCCAATTAATGAACAACGTACGCGGGCCAATGCAAACAGACGACCTTATGCATATCCACCTAAGTGTCCACCTAACTAGTACAATAATAAAGTTGCCGCGCAGTTGCCGCGAGCAACTGCGCGGCGGACCGCAGCGTTATATGCCGTGGCAGCAGACGACGCGCCGATAGTGGCGCAAGACGGAACTGCAGCGCCGCTGGTTCTCGCGACCGCCGTTCGGACCACCCTCCTCCGCTGGAGGAGATACGGAGCTTTGGAACTGAGTTTGTTCTAGTAACGTTGGCGGCAACGTCCATATCGCGTATCTTCCACAGAATGCCGTGTAATCAACGAGCAAGTCGACGACATGCTTCGACCCGATGTTATTAGACCCTCTAACAGCCCTTGGGCGTCTCCTGTCGTTCTTGTTGCGAAGAAGGACGGTTCTGTGCGGTTCTGTGTGGACTACCGACGACTCAAGAAGATCATTCGTAAGAACGTGTATCCACTACCGCGAATAGACGACGTGAATGACAGCCTGCAAGGAGGACAATTCTTTTGATCTCTCGATTTGAGTTCAGGGTGCAGGCAAGTACCTATGACTGATGACGCTTGACCGAAGGCCGCCTTTGTCACGCCCGACGGCTTGTACGAATTCAACGTCATACCGTTTGGGCTGTGTAATGCGCCCGCCACCTTTGAGAGAATGATGGATACCGTTCTGCGCAAAGTGAAATGGCACACGTGCTTGTGCTACCTCGACGGCGTCGTCGTTTTCTCTCCGGACTTCTCCACGCATCTTCAACGCCTGCGGCATGTTTTGACGCGTTTGAGCGGCGCCGGTCTGCAACTGAATGTAAAGAAGTGCCGATTTGCAGCACGGCAGCTGACAATACTCGGCTACGTCGTGTCCAAGGACGGAATTCTCCCCGATGCAGCCATGCTTCGGGCCGTGACAAAGTTCCCCAAACCTACGTCCATCAAAGAACTGCGCAGTTTCGTAGGACTGTGTTCCTATATACGGCGCTTCATTCGAAACTTCGCTACTATCATATCACCGCTGACGAAGCACCTCGGAAGTAAGGGGCCCCTCGATTCGTGGTCGTCAGAGTGCGATGACGCTTTTGCAAAGCTCCGTCGTTTGTTGACGTCGCCTCCCATACTACACCACTACGACCAGGGCCGTAGCCAAGGGGGCGTGGGGGGGTTCAAACCTTCCCGGAAAATTTTCAATTTTGCTTCGGTATATATGCACGCACACATACACATGCACGCACGAACATACAAATGTATGGTTGAACCCCCCCCCCCCCCGAAAAAAATCTCTGGCTACGCCCCTGACTACGACCCTACGGCCTCTACAGAGGTACACACACGCCAGCGGTGTTGGCCTCGGCGCTGTCCTTGCGCAGGGCATACCAGGGTTTCCTGAATATGTCGTAGCATATGCAAGTCATACGCTTACTAAAGCCGAGACCAATTACACTGTCACCGAAAAGGAATACCTGGCGATCATCTGGGCGCTTACGAAGTTCCGACCTTACTCGTATGATCGCCGCATTTGATGTCACCGATGACCATGCACTATGCTGGTTGTTCTCATTGAAGGCTTTCTCAGGCCGCCGCGCTCGCGGGGCAGTTCACCTGCAGGACTACTGCGTACTGTACCACAACGAATGCCAGCATGCTGACGCCAACGCACTCTCACGCTCCCCTTTGCCTGACCACAATACCCACAGCTCAGTGTCTCCCAATGCCGTTTCTTCCATCGACATTCACACCATCGCTACCGAACACGGCAAGAATCAATGGATCGCTTCGCTGGTAAACTTGCTCACTGATTCATCGGCAACACCATCCACTCGCGCCTTGCGTCGTCAGGCCCACCATTTCGTCATTCCCGACGACCTCCTTCACCGAACCAATTACAACGCCGACGGCCGCCAGTGGCTACTAGTAATACCCCGCAGTCTGCGTTCTGACATATGCGAATCGTTCCACGCTGATCTGCAGTGTGCGTACTCTGGAGTATCGCAAACTTATCACCGCATTCGCCAACGGTACTTTTGGTGAGGGATGTACCGCTACGTGCAGAAGTTCGTTCGCTCCTGCTTCGATTGCCAACGCCGAGAACCTTCAACGCACGTGTCGCCAGCCGGTCTACAACTATTACCTTGCCCTGACCGGCCATTTGGGCACGTTGGCATCGATTTGTATGGGCCATTTCCTCTGACGTCGGCTGGTAACCTCTGGGCCATCGTCGCTGTGGACCACCTTACGCGATACGCCGAAACTGCCGCCCTCCTAGCGGCTACAGCACGCGATGTTGCCTCCTTCCTGCTCCACCGATTCATGTTGCGCCACGTTCCACCCCAAGAGTTGCTTGGCTATCGAGGCCGTGTCTTCTTGTCGGAAGTCGTCGAAGCCATTCTCAAAGAGTCAACGTTGTTCACCGCAAAACTACTGCTATATGGCCTCATCGAACGCTTTCATCGCACGCTCGGCGACATGCTCTCCATGTATGTTGCCGCCAATCACACAAATGCGGATGCCGTCTGCCCTTCGTCACCTATGCCTACAATACTGCCCTTCCGAAGCACCACTGGTTTCTCATTCTTTTTCTTATTGTACGGCCGGCACCCGTCGCACACAATCGACACAATCCTTCCATACAAGCCGGATCGATTTGAGTCTGCGCCTATCTCTGCAACAGCCAGATTTGCTTAGTGTGAAGAGCTTGCCAAGACCTTTACTACGCATGACCAAGAGCGGCAGAAGAGCTTTCGCGGTGACATCACCACTTCTGCGCCCGCGTTCCTCCCTGGAGCGCTCGTATGGCTCTCGGTCCCTACCACTGCAACTGGCCTCTCTTCAAAACTGCTGCCGAAATACGAAGGCCCCTACCGTGCCGTCGAATACACATCCCCGGTCAACTACCTGATCGAACCCATTGAACAATCTTCGGGAATGCGCCGTTGAGGGTGTGAAATTGTGAAACTGTCAACGTCGAGCGCGTCAAGCCCTACCATGACCCGCTCATAGTGACAAGCTTTTAGGTCGCCAGGCGGCTCCCTTTTCGTGTACGCTGGGTAATTGAAGCGAAGCGCTGTAACTCTGTAATGGGTCGTCCTCTCGAGCGCCTTCTAGTGGGTCGTCCTCTTCGGCTCGTCTCTCAGAGCACGCCCCTCGTGCTAAGAGTCCGTGCTTCGTCTTGACTGTCGTCGTTGTGCATCGTCGCCTAGTGCCGTCAATAAACGCCTTTACAGTAGCAAAATGCTGTTTGCTAAGCACGAAAGCTTGGACTCTAATGCATGTCGAGTGTGCATGCATGGCACACTACCACGCACTGTTCTTAAAATCCTAAATTCTCCCATAGCATCTGACCACGGCATCATTTCGTGCCTGGCACATATGGGTGCGTCAGGGAATGAACGGGCCGACCAACACGCTCACGCAAGTACATACCGAGCGACGGACGCGCCTGTCGACGAAGCCATAGTCTCTGCCGACGATGAGTGACTAACCGGTCGAGCCGACATCCTCCAAGCTCACCGGCTGGAGCACCATGGCACCACCTCACCTGAAACTGAATAGAGAGCAATCTAGAGACTGGCGCCGACTGCAGATAACATATATGATACAATAAAACAAAAACTCCGACCATGGTAAAATACACAAAAAATAAAAAGACGACGTTTCGGCTCCCCACACGGGAGCCTTGTTCAGAATAAGCTAAAATACACAAAAATTAAAATGACGACGTTTCGGCTCCCCACACGGAAGTCTTGTTCACAATGGTCATTGTGAACAAGGCTCCCGTGTGGGGAGCCGAAACGTCGTCTTTTTAATTTTTGTGTAGTTTACCTTGGTCGACGTTTTTGTTATATTCCACCATGTTTGTCTCCGACCAGACGGGATTCCGCCGGACTTCTGACTACAGATAACATATACCCCAACCTACACACGCTTTCTAAGGTACACCTTTCCGAATATCTCGATGAGTGCCCCTGGTGCAGAGGGATACCAACACTGACACACGTAACATACAGCTGTCCCTCACGTCCTGTGGCGGGGAACTCGGCGCTCATAAAAACACACATTACCTACAAGTACTGCAGATTGGGCAAGTTGGTGCATTATAATATCGTATTAGCGCTCATCCTGTTGTCTGTGTTTCCTTCTTCGCTGTTGCCTCTTTTCTTCATGCTAAAACTGAGCTGCGCTGTACCAATACGACACACATTACCACTCTGGTCGTGCGAGGCGCGACTCTTGGATCAGGCCTTGGGAAGCCAACTGGCAACCCTGGACCAGGCCCGTCGATTCGCTCTACCCAGTAGAGCACTGCACGAAAGGGGCCACCCACTTGAGCTGTAAGGTTTAAGGAATTGCTAATAAACGTTTACTCTCTCTCTCATTTTGATACTGGCAGCTAGTTCGTAATGTGGCTTCCCAGGTGCCCAGGGGCAAGCTTTTCGGTAACGTTTAAAACGAAAACGAAAGTGTTTGATATTTCACATAGAAAAAGACACAACACCCTTTCTCGGAGCCGGATGTTTCATTCTGATTTTCGTCTTCTCCTTTTTCTCCTCGCTCCCACTGCGAGCGCCTGAGCCTTGGTATCACACTACTTCATTCAACTCGGCCGCAGCGCGAGCAAGTGGAGCTTCCGAAAATGAATGACGGACGCTATCGTCTGTGCCGCGGTGGTCGGATTCGGCTACGCTGAGACTTGTATTGAAGATGTGGCAAACATAATTCTTTCAGCCGATTTTGGCTGTACCGTAGTGGTCGAAGGTCTCGGTGGGATGGAGACTTGGGTTTCAAATTCGTCAGCAATGGCTAACGCGAGTGACCTTGGCAGACACGGAGTGTTCGATTAGGTCCCATGTTTTCCCGTCAATTATCCCCTAGCAGTTGTGAGAACACGGCAGGCAATTATGAATGATGTACCGCGCTCCTTGCTGCACTGAGCGGAGACGTCCGCTCCGGAGACGTCCGGAAAGTGGGGCCGTGTTCAAGTGCTCGCTTGCGATACAGCTCGTTCTTGTAACGTTGTCGCGATGCAGCATTTTCCGATGTTCTCACGACAGTGAATCGTGAAGCCGCGTTGCGCGCACTCTGGGCGGCCCAGACAGAAGGCATGCCCCTAGCCACGGACTTTTGCGGCATCGGCTAGTCTTCGATGACAGCAACCGCAGCCATGTTAGACACCTTAGTAAACATTTCGACAGAAGTCTGTCTGGCTGGGTGGAAGAATTAAGAAGTTGAAATACCTCCAGCCACAAATTCTTGGAGGAAACCCGACGTTTCGAGACCGGCTTGGTCTCTTCTTCAGGGGTCACTGTGCTGATCAGGGAGGCTTCGTCGCGGCTTGTTTTTGGCTCCGCCTTTCTCTTTCCCTCACGTTCCGGAGGCCGTGCACGTAGATCGGAGGCATTGTTCCGAGGGACCGGTTCACATTCGCAGGTGTGTTCTGGATGTGCCACGACTCGAGTAAGAGCCTCCTTCCCAGATTCCTTTCCGTTTCTATGATGGAAGCGCCCTCGAAGTCAATTTTGTGGTCGTGCTTCTCGCAATGCTCTGCAAGGGCATTGCGTTGCATTTCCATGTTCCTGACGTCGTTTCTGTGTTGGCGCATTCTTTCCGGGAAGCACTTACTCTCGCCTATGTAGCTCGCTGGACAGTCAGCACATGACACTTTGTAGACCACGCCCTGGTGTTGCTCCCGGGATGGTCGGCTTGTGAACCACCGTGACCCCAGCTTTTCCGAGAACCCTGGCGAGCTGTTCGCTAGTTCCCGGAACATACGGGATGACGACTCGTTGGGCTGGTTTCTTCGATACCATTGTATCCGGTGGGGTGGCCAGCGTGGGAGGAGGGTCGCGTGTGTCGTTCGCAGGTGCGTCTCCGCGGTGGGGAAGCTGATCTCTCGACATGCGGCGTGCCACACGGCGGATGAAAGCTGTCGTGTATCCGTTCTTTCTTAACTCGGCCATGACCCTCTCTTCTTCTCTCTTTCTCTCTCCTTCTGATGTGCAGATGGCTCTTGCTCGTGAAAAGAGTGCCGACACCACGGAAGCTTTGTGGGCAGTGGGGTGACTCGAGGTGAAATGCAAATACCTGCCGGTGTGCGTTGGTTTTCTGTACACCGAGAAGGTCATGCGTTCGCCTTGTCGTCGTACTAAAACATCGAGGAACGGTAGCGCTCCGTCTTGTTCTCTTTCCACCGTAAACTGGATTGCTTGGTCGACGGAGTTAAGATGTTCGAGGAAGCTGTCTACCGCTGTCCTCTTTATGATGCAGAAGCAGTCGTCCACATACCTCACAAATACTTTCGGCCTGTCAATAAAGGAACGCAGTGCCGCCTCTTCTACGTGCTCCATTGCGAGGTTCGCAGCTGTAACGGAGACGGCTGCTCCCATCGCGGTCCCGTTGGCCTGTCTGTAGAAGTCCCCGTTGACACTAAAGTATGTTCCCTTGAGGCAGTACTCCCGTAGGCGGCACAGCTCATCGGTGCTCAGGCAGGTTCTTTCACTCAGGAGTTCGTCGTCATTCAAAGCTGCCCGTGCGCAAGACACCGCTAGTGTTATGGGTACACTGGTGAACAGGGACACGACGTCGAACGAGACGAGGCACTCATCACTGCTCACGGTCACTTCCTTCATGCGCTCCACGAAGCGGCTGGCGTTGCGTATGTGGGTTGGTGTTTTTCCCACGAGCGGCGCCAGAGTCCGGTGGAGATATTGGGACAGCGCACGGAGTGGAGAAGATGTAAAATCCACGATCGGACGGAGCGGGATAGTGGGCTTATGGATCTTTGGAAGCCCGTAAAATCCTGGTTCAGAGCCGTTCCTGCAGATGAGCTGGAGATAGATGGTTCTTGCCTCTTGGTGTCCTTTGAAGATATCCGCCAGAAGCTTGTTCAGTTGCCTTAGGACTCTTGGTGTGGGGTCTTTCGTCAGCTTTTCATAGGCCGGGCTTTGGAGCAAATCCTGGACTTTGTCGTCGTACGCCTCCCTATCAAGCAGGACCATCGCGTTGCCTTTGTCGGCCGGGAGGATGACAATCTTCTCCTCCTTTCGGAGCGCACGGATCGCATTGCTCTCCTCTCTCGACAGGTTGTGCTCACGGCGTTTTCCTATTTTTGATAGTACACCGATGGCCTTGAGACGGATGTTCTCTCGAATTCCACTGTCGAGTCTCCTGATGCCTTCCTCGGCAGCCGCAATGATCTTTGGTAGTGGCGGACACGTCATGGTCGTGTTAAAATTGTGTCCCTTTGCCAGCACGTCGTGCTCGGTCGGGGAGAGTTGTCTGGAGGACAAGTTGACGACGAAATTTCCGTTGACCGGACTGCGGTGGCGTTTCCCTTGAAGCATCGCAAGCTTGCCTTTGTGAGCTGCTTGTTGCTTCCGAGCTGTTGTTGCAGCCACATCCCGCGCGAATTCTTTCAACGACGGAAAGATGTTGGGCAGTCGATGTTGTAGCTGTCGTCGAAGGAAGAACAGGTCTAATTCCTTCTTCTTGATCACGTTGTGGCACTCATGGATTCGGGGTTTGAGCAGGCGTCGTTCAGCTTGTGCAACGATCTCGTTGCCCTCCGCCGTGTGCACCATGCGTTTAAGTTGAAGGCTTTGCGGTATTGCGTTCATCTCCCGACAGGTCTTCGAGAAGTCGAGATGAGTCCGATAGGTCGTGATGCCTCGTGCTACGTTCACGTAACGCTTTGCGAGAGGAGCCGCCTCTTGACCAAAGTCAGTGCGTAAAGACTTAAATGTAGACATTTCGACAGAAGTCTGTCTGGCCGGGTGGAAGAATTAAGAAGTTGAAATACCTCCAGCCACAAATTCTTGGAGGAAACCCGACGTTTCGAGACCGGCTTGGTCTCTTCTTCAGGGGTCACTGTGCTGATCAGGGAGGCTTCGTCGCGGCTTGTTTTTGGCTCCGCCTTTCTCTTTCCCTCACGTTCCGGAGGCCGTGCACGTAGATCGGAGGCATTGTTCCGAGGGACCGGTTCACATTCGCAGGTGTGCTCTGGATGTGCCACGACTCGAGTAAGAGCCTCCTTCCCAGATTCCTTTCCGTTTCTATGATGGAAGCGCCCTCGAAGTCAATTTTGTGGTCGTGCTTCTCGCAATGCTCTGCAAGGGCACTGCGTTGCATTTCCATCTTCCTGACGTCGTTTTTGTGTTGGCGCATTCTTTCCGGGAAGCACTTACTCTCGCCTATGTAGCTCGCTGGACAGTCAGCACATGACACTTTGTAGACCACGCCCTGGTGTTGCTCCCGGGATGGTCGATCTTTCGGCCGCGGTAGTAAGCGAGCGAGCGTTGAGGCCGGCTTGTGAACCACCGTGACGGTGTCGGCACTCTTTTCACGAGCAAGAGCCATCTGCACATCAGAAGGAGAGAGAAAGAGAGAAGAAGAGAGGGTCGTGGCCGAGTTAAGAAAGAACGGATACACGAAGCTTTCATCCGCCATGTGGCACGCCGCATGTCGAGAGATCAGCTTCCCCACCGCGGAGACACACCTGCGAACGACACACGCGACCCTCCTCCCACGCTGGCCACCCCATCGGATACAATGGTATCGAAGAAACCAGCCCAACGAGTCGTCATCCCGTATGTTCCGGGAACTAGCGAACAGCTCGCCAGGGTTCTCGGAAAAGCTGGGGTCACGGTGGTTCACAAGCCGGCCTCAACGCTCGCTCGCTTACTACCGCGGCCGAAAGATCGACCATCCCGGGAGCAACACCAGGGCGTGGTCTACAAAGTGTCATGTGCTGACTGTCCAGCGAGCTACATAGGCGAGAGTAAGTGCTTCCCGGAAAGAATGCGCCAACACAAAAACGACGTCAGGAAGATGGAAATGCAACGCAGTGCCCTTGCAGAGCATTGCGAGAAGCACGACCACAAAATTGACTTCGAGGGCGCTTCCATCATAGAAACGGAAAGGAATCTGGGAAGGAGGCTCTTACTCGAGTCGTGGCACATCCAGAGCACACCTGCGAATGTGAACCGGTCCCTCGGAACAATGCCTCCGATCTACGTGCACGGCCTCCGGAACGTGAGGGAAAGAGAAAGGCGGAGCCAAAAACAAGCCGCGACGAAGCCTCCCTGATCAGCACAGTGACCCCTGAAGAAGAGACCAAGCCGGTCTCGAAACGTCGGGTTTCCTCCAAGAATTTGTGGCTGAAGGTATTTCAACTTCTTAATTCTTCCACCCGGCCAGACAGACTTCTGTCGAAATGTTTACATTTAAGTCTTTACGCACTGACTTTGGTCAAGAGGCGGCTCCTCTCGCAAAGCGTTACGTGAACGTAGCACGAGGCATCACGACCTATCGGACTCATCTCGACTTCTCGAAGACCTGCCGGGAGATGAACGCAATACCGCAAAGCCTTCAACTTAAACGCATGGTGCACACGGCGGAGGGCAACGAGATCGTTGCACAAGCTGAACGACGCCTGCTCAAACCCCGAATCCATGAGTGCCACAACGTGATCAAGAAGAAGGAATTAGACCTGTTCTTCCTTCGACGACAGCTACAACATCGACTGCCCAACATCTTTCCGTCGTTGAAAGAATTCGCGCGGGATGTGGCTGCAACAACAGCTCGGAAGCAACAAGCAGCTCACAAAGGCAAGCTTGCGACGCTTCAAGGGAAACGCCACCGCAGTCCGGTCAACGGAAATTTCGTCGTCAACTTGTCCTCCAGACAACTCTCCCCGACCGAGCACGACGTGCTGGCAAAGGGACACAATTTTAACACGACCATGACGTGTCCGCCACTACCAAAGATCATTGCGGCTGCCGAGGAAGGCATCAGGAGACTCGACAGTGGAATTCGAGAGAACATCCGTCTCAAGGCCATCGGTGTACTATCAAAAATAGGAAAACGCCGTGAGCACAACCTGTCGAGAGAGGAGAGCAATGCGATCCGTGCGCTCCGAAAGAAGGAGAAGATTGTCATCCTCCCGGCCGACAAAGGCAACGCGATGGTCCTGCTTGATAGGGAGGCGTACGACGACAAAGTCCAGGATTTGCTCCAAAGCCCGGCCTATGAAAAGCTGACGAAAGACCCCACACCAAGAGTCCAAAGGCAACTGAACAAGCTTCTGGCGGATATCTTCAAAGGACACCAAGAGGCAAGAACCATCTATCTCCAGCTCATCTGCAGGAACGGCTCTGAACCAGGATTTTACGGGCTTCCAAAGATCCATAAGCCCACTATCCCGCTCCGTCCGATCGTGGATTTTACATCTTCTCCACTCCGTGCGCTGTCCCAATATCTCCACCGGACTCTGGCGCCGCTCGTGGGAAAAACACCAACCTACATACGCAACGCCAGCCACTTCGTGGAGCGCTTGAAGGAAGTGACCGTGAGCAGTGATGAGTGCCTCGTTTCGTTCGACGTCGTGTCCCTGTTCACCAGCGTGCCCATAGCACTAGCGGTGTCTTGCGCACGGGCAGCTTTGAATGACGACGAACTCCTGAGTGAAAGAACCTGCCTGAGCACCGATGAGCTGTGCCGCCTACTGGAGTACTGCCTCAAGGGAACATACTTTAGTGTCAACGGGGACTTCTACAGACAGGCCAACGGGACCGCGATGGGAGCAGCCGTCTCCGTTACAGCTGCGAACCTCGCAATGGAGCACGTAGAAGAGGCGGCACTGCGTTCCTTTATTGACAGGCCGAAAGTATTTGTGAGGTATGTGGACGACTGCTTCTGCATCATAAAGAGGACAGCGGTAGACAGCTTCCTCGAACATCTTAACTCCGTCGACCAAGCAATCCAGTTTACGGTGGAAAGAGAACAAGACGGAGCGCTACCGTTCCTCGATGTTTTAGTACGACGACAAGGCGAACGCATGACCTTCTCGGTGTACAGAAAACCAACGCACACCGGCAGGTATTTGCATTTCACCTCGAGTCACCCCACTGCCCACAAAGCTTCCGTGGTGTCGGCACTCTTTTCACGAGCAAGAGTCATCTGCACATCAGAAGGAGAGAGAAAGAGAGAAGAAGAGAGAAGAAGAGAGGGTCGTGGCCGAGTTAAGAAAGAACGGATACACGACAGCTTTCATCCGCCGTGTGGCACGCCGCATGTCGAGAGATCAGCTTCCCCACCGCGGAGACGCACCTGCGAACGACACACGCGACCCCCCTCCCACGCTGGCCACCCCACCGGATACAATGTTATCGAAGAAACCAGCCCAACGAGTCGTCATCCCGTATGTTCCGGGAACTAGCGAACAGCTCGCCAGGGTTCTCGGAAAAGCTGGGGTCACGGTGGTTCACAAGCCGGCCTCAACGCTCGCTCGCTTACTACCGCGGCCGAAAGATCGACCATCCCGGGAGCAACACCAGGGCGTGGTCTACAAAGTGTCATGTGCTGACTGTCCAGCGAGCTACATAGGCGAGAGTAAGTGCTTCCCGGAAAGAATGCGCCAACACAAAAACGACGTCAGGAAGATGGAAATGCAACGCAGTGCCCTTGCAGAGCATTGCGAGAAGCACGACCACAAAATTGACTTCGAGGGCGCTTCCATCATAGAAACGGAAAGGAATCTGAGAAGGAGGCTCTTACTCGAGTCGTGGCACATCCAGAACACACCTGCGAATGTGAACCGGTCCCTCGGAACAATGCCTCCGATCTACGTGCACGGCCTCCGGAACGTGAGGGAAAGAGAAAGGCGGAGCCACAAACAAGCCGCGACGAAGCCTCCCTGATCAGCACAGTCACCCCTGAAGAAGAGACCAAGCCGGTCTCGAAACGTCGGGTTTCCTCCAAGAATTTGTGGCTGGAGGTATTTCAACTTCTTAAGACACCTTAGTGTCTTCTAA
Organism: Rhipicephalus sanguineus; assembly: GCF_013339695.2. NCBI lineage: Eukaryota > Metazoa > Arthropoda > Arachnida > Ixodida > Ixodidae > Rhipicephalus > Rhipicephalus sanguineus. The sequence goes on along the minus strand of NC_051177.1, from coordinate 182,022,782 downwards.
ATAAACTCTCGCACAGGGCCAGTGACTGCTAGTAAATCCGCAGCTATGCCTTCGTCTGGCGCGAACGTATCTTGTTGCTAGTCGCGGAGACGTCTCGTTGTTGTGGTAGAGCGTCCATCCAGTTACCGGAATCTGTCGCCAGCTATGCTTCTGGAATAGTAGATTGGAAGGAGCAGACCCATCCATGTCACCCAGGGAATATAAGGTGGGTGCTGCGTCGTCGACATCTGATGTTGCAATGTAGCCTCGGCCAATTGATTTGATTTGCATCTAATACCAACGCACAGCTCGAGACACAAATTGGTGAGCACAGCTTCATCATCATCATCATCAGCCTGTCTACGCCCATTGCAGGGCAAAGGCCTCTCCCATGTTCCGCCAATCAACCCGGTCCTGTGCTTTCTGCTGCCACGTTATACCTACAAACTTGTTAATCTCATCTACCCACCTAATTTTCTGTCTCCCCCTCACGCGTTTGCCATCTCTTGGAATCCAGTCAGCTACCCTTAATGATCACCGGTTATCCTGCCGACATGCTACGTGCCCGGCCCATATCCATTTCTTCTTGATTTCAGCTATGATATCCTTGACTCACGTTTGTTCCCTGACCCACTCTGCTCTCTTCCTGTCTCTTAAGGTTACACCTATCATTTTCCTTTCCATCGCTCGCTGCGTCGTCCTCAATTTAAGTTGAACCCTCTTTGTAAGTCTCCAGGTTTCTGCTCCGTAGGTAAGTACCGGTAAAATGCAGCTGTTATATACCTTCCTCTTGAGGGATAGTGGTAGACTACCATTCATGATTTGATAATGCTTGCCGAATGAGCCCCATCCCATCCTTATTCTTCTAGTTATTTCCCTCTCATGGTTCGGCTCCGCGGTTACTACCTGTCCTAAGTAGACGTACTCCTTTACAACTTCCAGTGTCTCACCACCTATCGCAAAACACTGTTCTCTGCCAAGATTGTTCCACATTTAGTTTTATGCATATTAATTTTCAGACCTACTCTTCTACTTTCCGTATCCAGTTCAGTAATCATGAGCTGTAATTCGTCTCCCGCTCAGTCTCCCGCTTCGTCTTCGAGCACAGCTTCAGTCTAGTTTAAATGTTAGGACAGGCTCTGAAGCTGCCTACCGATGAGCTCGAGTGCGCAGTTGCGGCACTGAGGTGGCGCGCCTCCTGAGCTGCGCCCTCGGTTCAGGTCTGGCTGTGCTCTCTGTCTGCATGGCGAATATTGTTGAAAGCAGCTATAAGGGATGGACTCCATGATGACCACAGGCTGCCCGACGCCATCGTAGTTGTTCCATGCATTGGCGCCATCGTGAAGATGAATGACAACGAACCATTTATGATGATCTAGGCATGGCGAGAGCCGAGCGCATTGACTGTTCATACCTAAATATTGGCGTTGTAAGGAAGCCGCGGAGCTAAGGCAGTTCCCGGAAAGTCGATGATGGAAAGGCGGCAGGCAATTGAGCTGGTGCGACAGCTGCGCGATGGCACGCATAATCTCTGTGAAGCTGTCGGGTGACGCGCCAGATGAGCCAGGGCACGTTTTCGAAATGACCTTCCTCGCATTATAATAAACCTGAGTCCAATTGACAACGTTCGACGAGAGCACCGTCAAGTCTGTTCCAATGCACGTTGACTTAGATTAGTTACGAAGGTGTCGCCAAGTATGAGCCAAAAACAGAGGAGAATGGATAACTTACACCGACGCATTTCCGTCTCATAACTCTGAGCGCTACGGGTAGTGACGCAGAACTATCGGTAAATTGACTATCGATAGTATCGATAGCTCTTTTGAAACTATCGATAGTGTGGACAAACTATCGATAGTACTACTACCGACAAAGTATCGATAGTGCAATCGGTAGTACCATGGTTAATATTACTAGCGATATTACTGCCACACCTGTTTATTGCTTTGTTCTGATGTATTCGGGTTTCACCCACAAAGACTGTTAGCAAGTTTGACGCAGACCGCGCAGTAATGTTGGAGAAGCTTCACGATTGTTGGAGATCATTCTGTTAAGATTACGCGCCGGACGCGAATAGTCAAGTTTATTCGAGAGCTTACGCGAGAACCAGTGATAATGCTGGAAGGTTCGATCACGGCCGCTCGATGAAAAACACACGCTGCGGCCTGCCGCGTGGAGCGGATACTGCGTCTCGCGCCTACTGCTCCTGGCTGCCGCCGCGGCGCCACCAGTGGGGGAGCCTCTGGGGAGACTGAAAGCGAGAGCGCCGGAATTATTGCGGTGTATCGCGGCTTGACAGCGCAGCTGCTATGCGCTTGTTAGTTTTTAAAGGGTTACAATAAACTTGCTATAGCGTTAGCTATATTGGCAATCGTCCTACCGAATGTGCGCCGGCGATGCTTCAACCTAAATGGAGCAAGTGTTAGCTTTATCTGAAGTGGTTGCTCGTGCGAGTTGCGACTTTTCGCGTCATGTTTTCTCTCTTTTGTTGCCGTTGCGCTGTTCACCCTCGATAATGTATGTTTGTGCTACAGTTATTTTATCAACAGGAGAGTCGCTCATTGACAGGTGCGGTTGTATCTCCGGAATGACTGTTGCTCACACCTTAGAAACAAAGGCATTGTGAACATCAGGGGAGTCATAATTGCTTTATTGCACGTGCGTGAAAAAAGGATCACTTTGTTATTGGAATCACAGGCGCAGCACTTTACTGGCCGGAGGTTTTTGCGCCAAGCGTACGAGGCGCTCAACAGACATATTAACATTTCCTGCCCAGTTGGCAAGAAGCGTTCGTAAGAGCTTTCTCATGAAAGCTTTGCAGACTTCCATGGCGTGGTCGTCCGCCCCGCAAGTCCACTTCCAGCACTTCCATGGTCATAGAGAACAGCTGGTCAGCTTTCAGACATCTCGTGAAAAAATATCCGACAGGAATAATATATGACGTGGACAAGCCTCTTATTACAAAACATAGTAATCGGTTTGCCCCTTGGGGTACCGCTGTTGAGTGCTCTTCTTCATTACGGTCAACGAAACCAAAAAGGTTGTCGACTTGTCGGCCGTATATGACCCTCTGCTGTATGGCCATCTCGTCAAAGATCAGGGAGCAGAACGCTTCTTGCTCTACAGTGAGACCCTTGAATTCAATGCACAGCCGCTCCTTTATCAACGAAGTGACGCCGATTTCACCTATTGAATGGCCTACATATTTCTGGAGCGTTGAGCGACAAAGGAGCTGAAAGATATTTCTGTACCTTGCATGCTCATAACTTTCGTTGAAGCATGCCTTCCAAATTACACGTTCCCTTAGAATGACGGCACTGTAGTGGGGCTTGGTCGTCGAGAAACTGCGCACTTGGTTTCTAACGAACTCGGCAGTCTTGTGACCTTGCGCAGCACCATTGAGTACCTGCATAAAACAGGCAATGTCCGTGTTATTTTCATAAAACTGCGTGCGCTCCTCGGCCTCATCAACTTTTTCTTGAAGGGCCAGCAGTGCTCGTTTCATACGAGCGATCTTCGCCTGGAAGCAGCGCGTTTTTTTAGCTTCTTCTCTCAGTTTAACAAGGTCGAATGTAGTTCGACATGATGCATCTGTAAATGATGCCATTTCCACACACGTTTCATTCCTTAGTTCAAAGTTGTTGGGCGTCGTGGCTTCAGTGCTGTCACTTGACGAGCCGTTTTGACTAATGAAAAAACGGCTATTTTGAAGCAGCATTGCCCGAGCACTCGGCACGCGACTGCGCATTATCGGCTTCTATTTCGGAGCGTGCTCATGTAGCTGCTCCTCGTGCTCATGTAGCTTAGATAACCGGGGAACACTGTCGGCACAGCCGTTGGCAAAAGTATCCTCAACTTCTCGGTCTTCTTGCAGTCCTGCTCCGTAAAATGCAAGGCGCACACCAGGAACCTGTCATTAGGCTGCCATACTCTTCCGTTCCCGCCGGGTCCTTCACGGGAATTGTTTCGCAGCCTAGCTGTCCTGCGTTCTGCGAAACTCGTGGTAGCGTATTTTTGGGTGCTTCGATGCATTCGTGGAACACAACGGCACACAACAGTTACGCGGCATTTTGCCTAACGTATAAAATATCACACATGCGCAAACCGTCTTGCGTGACACTCAGTGCGAGCGTTTCATGTGGAGAAAAACAACCTCTACCTCGACCTACCTGCTGAACGCGCGCTCCTTCCCGCCCGCGCATCGCGTGGAGCCCTCCCCTCTGGCCCTCCCAGCCCTCCCCTACTACTGGCGCCCTCCTAGCGAAATGCGGCGACAAGTGTCAACTCCGCTTCCCTGCTCTCGCCAATTGCCTGCGCCGCGACGCGGCAGGCCACACCGTGCGTTTTTCATCGAGCGGCCGTGGTTCGATGATTGATGTACAAAAGACGACGCGTTCCACCGATTATCAGATTACACGACGGCCGACGACTGTTCTCGCCGCTATCAGTGCGTAGTCTGTATCGCTTGTATTCTGAGTTTTGATTTTCTGGGCACCAGATCGCCCAAATAAAGAGCTCCGTATTTGACAGTCTCGACTGCTGACCCCCAGGTCGCGGGATCGAATCCCGGCCGCGGCGGCCGCATTTTCGATGGAGGCGAAAATGCTGGAGGCCCGTCTACTTAGATTTAGGTGCTCGTTAAAGAACCCCAGGTGGTCGAAATTTCTGGAGCCCTCCACTACGGCGTCTCTAATTATCATATATTGGTTTTGGGACGTTAAACCCCAGCAGTTATTATTATTTCCCAGTCTCGCTGCAGCATTCTTCACCGTTACAACCGCGTGTCAATACTATCGATAGTGTTGTGAATAATAATGCTGTTGCGGGCCGGCCATATTGCCAAAATATTTGCGATAGTCTACTATCAGCTTCGCTTAATTTATGAACAATTCTTGGCAAAAGAAATAAATTACTTCGACAGTGAAAATGGCGGAATATGTCCATAAATAAATCAATAAGTTCACGTCCAAAAGCAACCAGTTACGCTTTGCAATTAAGAAACTTAGTTCATGATATTTTTATTTATTTAGAAATCATAAAATGTAATATAAATTTGAAGCCGCGCAGTTCCGGTACATGCAACACCTTCCTTTCTGCTACAGCTGAATAGTTTTGACTTTATGATCATGTGTCAGCAAAGCACTCAGGTGAAGAACACAAGCATGTCAACCTTGCCCTTGAGCCTGCTCCTTCGGCTCCCATGTATACCACGCGCGCGGGGAACCAAGTTTATTCTGCAATGAGTTCGTTCTGTTGATTTTATACTATCGATAGTACGATCGAATTTTTTACTATCGAGAGCGCTATCGATAGTATTTGTTACCATCGATAGTTTGATGGTGACTCAGCTATCGATAGTATCGATAGTACCATGGATAGTTCTGCATCACTAGCTACCGGGCAAGAATATCTTCGGATGGAGTACGACTCTCTTGCGGCTTCCGTTGAAACATCGCCGCGTGATGCCGCGAAGATATCACGGCCGTTGCAAAAGCCGTTACTCTGCTCAACACATAATCCCTGCAATTTGCTGAAGCGCACAAATAGTGAAGCCGCCTGTCGAGCCTCCTAGGTGACACTTCGCACGCACATGACAATACACTATCTACCAAGTGGTACACTATCTATGTACTATGTACTATGTATCTATGTCTATGTACTCAAGCAAATACTATGACTTTTAAGTTCTCAATTCTTAGTTACACACAATATTAATGAGATAAAATCTATGTACTGGTACTATGTACACTATCTAACCTCTTCCATGTCCACTTTCTCATGCTTGCGTCTAAACTGTGCATACCTGGTCACTGTGGGATCAGAAAGAACGGAGTGACACACGCCCCGTTCCTTGTTAATTTCCCGAGCGCTTCCTTGCGCTGTCTAGATTCGCTACACCATACCGAATTACTTGCTGAGGCGCATTTCGAGCGGCGTGCAAGATTAGACGCAAGGCATGCTAACCGTAGAGTTTAACTTAATCTATGCCACTCCGTGAGGCCAAGCGAGGCGGCTCTGTCATGCGTGCGCAATGAAACCCTCTACTGATTTCTCACGTTCGACGCTACAAAAAAAAGAAGGACGGGTTTTCCTCCCGTCGCGTGTTGTGACTTCCTGGATGACACCAACTTTCTGTGAAGTTGCCAGGGTTGCCATGCAGACATGCGTGAAGTTATTAGACACTCGCCAGCACAGGAAGACTTGCGACCCATAAGTAGTGGGTGGCGCCCTCCTCGATTGACACAATGGAGGTACTGCTCGAGCTCCTTAACTTCCAAGACTATCTGACGGTTAGTGCTAGCTCTTCGTAGTGGAACCCAACTGCCGCGGTTTCGTATGAACGACCCTAGTCTTTGTGATAACCTACAATTTCTGCTCTGGGGGCATATGTCGTACGTGCCATGTCGAGCTAAACAAACAGCTGGCTCCTGCGACGAGCGCCCAGAAAAAGCGTGGCCTTTTGTCTTAGATGTGTCCGGCGACGAAGCGTCAACTTTACAAACGGGAGCGACGTCTACAGCCAGGGGAGGAGCATCTGCGGAATGCCGTGGCCGGCGCTCTGCCACTAAGTCTTCATGCTGCCGGAATTGTGAAACCGCGTTTTGCTTTTCATCCGAGAGTTACGGTTGAGCAGGCCGGCAAAAAAGCGTACAGAGCCGAGCATGTCTTGGTATTCTGGCGTCGCGTAGTTGCAGTGCTTTATTACTGACATGACAGGGGTTGACGGCACGGCAGTTTCCCCTGGCTGTCGGGCAGGGCAGTGAAAGTGGGCCGTTTCGTACAGCCGACCAAGCGGATGAAATAACTACTTAGAAAGCAAGCTTACAATAAAGGGAAGGCTGAGAGCTAGTTGGTACGCATTCATGTTGAAGAGACAGGGCGTGCAAACACGGACGCAAGAGGGAAGTCAAGTCACCACAAACGCCTATTACTGACTGAAGAGGCCCACAGTGGCGGAAAAGAAAGTAGGAACAAAAACTGCTCTGCGCATGCCCAAGCAAGAGGCAGTACCTATCAATCCGGCACGCGTGGGGGGTGTACGTGGGAGAGATTTGATTTCTGCTTTGAGCAAGTTAACCAATGGTTGGCTCACGCATGCGATACCACTACTGTCCATGTGCAAGGCCTCAACCATTAGACGCGTTTCTTCATTCCAGTGCCTCAAGAAAACTATGCATTCTACGAATTACGGCGTGCATATGCACTCTCTATCTTCAATCTATATTAACATTGTCGAGAGTGTAGTCTGTCAGACCTTGTCGCGAATACGAAGCGGGCATGCAGGCCCATGCAGTGAAGCATGGAGCGCACCTCAGTTTTCGTCGTAGCCTTAAAGAGGCCGAAGCGAAATTTAATCCTCGTATTGTGGCAGTAACGAGGTACACTAAACGCGATTATCGAAGTCAAACAGTGGCGGAGGGCATAACTCGGCAAGCTGTTGAAAGGCGGAAGCATGGCAAATCTTGGTGTGCGCAGTTGTCACGATGTGAATGGACGGACATACAGATTCAGACGCAATAAACTACGGTGGAGTAAGTCGGAAACGAACACCTACCCCCTGACCATTTATGACACCATATTGCCGTTGGTCTAGTGTAAGGAATCGAAATGAAAACACTGCTTCAAAGGAACTACACTGTAAACCACTTTACACCCGTATGGGTGTAACTTGGTGTCTATAACTCACACCCCTACACCCCAAAAAATAGGTGTACCAAGCAGTATTACACCTATACAATGGGTGTAATTTCAAACTTTCACCCAATGGGTGTAAAAGCATATTACACCCAAATGAAAAAAAGGGTGTAGGGTGTAAAAGCACATTACACCCAAACGAGAAAAAGGGCGTTAGGGTGTTTATGCACAATTACACCCAAACACCCAGGCAAAAATTTCCATAATTCTAGTGGCTCCCCCCTCCAACTTGGCTCCCATTGAAACGCTAGAAAGCTTACCCTTTAGCCAGTCCTTTGAAGGGCGCATGACCTATTATAGTGGCTCCTGTCACAGAAGGAAAATGCTGGCAGCAGCACTGATTTTGTGGTGCATATGAAGCACGGCATATATGGCCCTTACATATACAGTGCAATCGTGACTGGATACAAAGTCATTACCTAAAAAGTGTTGACACACATTGCAAGATGTTCACACAGTTATCCAATAGTACAAAATAAAGCCAAGCTTTTATAAACACAAAGCTCGTACATCCGAGACAAATTCTACGGTATTCAATGACCTTTCGAGTGTGCGGAGCGGTATCGCGTATGCCGCCAAACAAGGAGCACAAATGACATGGAGCACAAATGACCAAGGCGTTTGTGTCAAAATATGAAGCAAGGGCGTTATTTCCACTTCATAATGAGGAATTCAATTTAACATGCTTCATTGTAACACAGCCGCATAGTGCAGTATGGGTCTTAGAACAAGCTACACCCGTGCGAGTGGGGTGTAATAGATGAAACCGCCCTCGAAAAGGTAGCAGTTACAGGGAGAAGCACAAATGAATCTTCTTCCCTGTCAGCCCCATTGGGGCACTACAGACACCTGGTCCCTTCGGGCGCACCCCAGCATGAATTTTCCCGCTGTAGTTGCCCTTCCTAAGAAGGGAAATATTGGTGCCACTTCTTATACCTGCACTTATGCAGTTGATAAAATAAGGTGCCATCGTCTTAAATGGGCTGCATAACATCAGTGTATGTGTTTGAAATCAACAGGAACACACAAGGTACTGTCTGGTCGTTCTCATGTTAAAGAGATAGTTAAGAAATGTGCAATTCCTTGATGAGAAAATGGATTGATAAAGTTTCAAAATTCCAGCAATGCCCACACCATTGTGCCTGTTGTCGACTTTCTTAGTAGGGTAAACACTGTCATCACACAGCTGTAGCTGATACACGAGCAGGGTATCAATGCTCCGTGACAACTCACGCAACATTTTAAGGACTCAGAATGTCGTTTTCCACAGCAGGCCTCCATATTATCTCTTTTCTGGGAAAGTACATGAGTGAAGTAGAAAACTGTGCGCATTGCTGGAATTATGAAATCTTTCCCACTTTCTCAAAAGCAATGCATTGTGGCTCCAACACAAAAAAGTGAGCAATCGGGCCATGACGCGCACGTTGCAGCGCATGCTGAATGCGGTAATATGCAGGAAATGCATGGGAATAGAGACGTTATGACCACGACAGCCCTGCAGAAGCATTACCTACATAACAACAGTTCAATCAAATTTACACGGGCATGTTCAGAGAAATTTAAAGATTATCCCTTTCCAAGCAAAGACAACAGAATCATTGGTAATTGAATAAAACGAGTATTTATTTCCTTTAAAAATATTGACAAAACTTAAAGCTTGTCATATAGCTCAAAAATAAATTTTAAAACAATATTCGATGCAATGATTTCACTGACAAGTACTGGCAGTTTTGTTAAGCAAAAGTTTCTATAGCAAAAGATCTCAATTATTAAAACTACTGCAAAAAAGTCACAAACTCCTTTGAATATAAAAACTAAGCCAATAACCCACAAAGTGGAATGACCTGTGAGAACATGTTGAAATCGGCAGAGACAATATGGCTTGTATTAAAATGTCACAAGAAAGTGAGCAAGAAATTGAAATGAAATACTAGTACCGCCATAGTATTCGTAAAACAAATAACTGCTCGTTACCATATGAAAATATAACTTTATGGCTTAAGCTCGAGTTAATCACAGGTGGCGACATACTTTAAGCAGAAGCTAAGGCCTATTTTCTAGGCTTTCTTGAAAATGTTCAGGAGCTTTACTACTTGTGTCCTCGGAGTCATTACCCACTGGCCAAGAAGGAGCCATTCAACAGCGACGAGAACGTTGAACGCATTGTGATGGCAGTCGATATTTAACAGCCAATGTGCTGCCATGAGTGCAGCTACTCATTCTTCGGCATTGGACCCACTGAAGAGCAGTTCTTTGTCCACATGGAGGAAAAGCTTGCTTGCATAGGGAAGATCGGGGCCATCGTACACAATGCAAGGTGTTATTGGAACGCTCGCTCCCTGCATGATAAAAAATAAAAGATCATTGTCTGGAAAGCGCTACGCAGACTTCAATTATTTGTTCAGTAAATAACAGTTTCTGTACCGTGTACTATCGTGAGTAATATGAGCTCGAACATGAGAGCACGTGGAAAATAGCCTTAAAACTGATATAGGGTGATACGTGGATGGCGCTACCGAAACTGGAGGGAGAGGGGGGGCGCTGTTCCGCTGACTGTTGGTACTCCCGCCTCGCTAGCATTGCTGCGAGATGTCGGCTGATTGCGTGCCAATGACCGCTAGCAATGATAACAAAATAAATAAATTAGGCGCAGCAAAATCATCAGCCGACACCACCGAGATAACGATGCGCAAGCATGGCCTGCGCATCGTGGCAGGCTACGTCACAGCCGATATCTCAGCAGCTACCTAGTCTGATGTGGCTGTTCGCGTTGATGGGAATTCATATCACCGCTAGCAGCCACTGACACTCTCTAAGATGCCGTTTCGCATCAACAATATCGAAGCGGGAGGGTCAACAGCTAGTGGAAGCGCGGCGCCCTTTCCGCTTTGTTTCCGACAGCCGCCGCTGCTAGAGTTACTGTATATGCTACCTGTAGGTAGCAGAGTTGCGCATCTGTCTTCCAAACGCCGCTAGCAACCACGCATTGCGGAGAAGCTGGCGCTCGGGCCAATTTTTGTATTTCTCGACGCCGCCGCTGCAGCGAAATGAATTAACACTATTCATCGAGAGCCAATGTTTATCGCCGATCTTCGACACGCGAGACATGTTAATCGCCGACACGGTAGGCATGTCGCCTGCACAAACGGAGTGCGACTTCACCGCATAGCGTTGGTTGCTAGCCGGACCTATGCGCAACTCTGCTACCTAAAGGTAGCATATACAGTGACTCTAGCCGCTGCGAATCAGCCGACGTAAGGTTGAAGGCTGTTCGCCACGCGCTCGCGTGTTCGAGCTCATATTGTTCACGATAGTACCATCCAAAAATGAAGCTCATAACATGGCCCATATAGAACTGGAGAGAATTAACAGCTTTCCTACGTGCAATTAGCTTGTTTGGGAAAGAGAAAGTACTATTTGACAAATATCATCCGCATTTTTAAAGAAAAAGGAGCATTCTTTAGTGGCATGAAGGATTCCTGCACAGCAATAAAAAGCATATAAAACAAAACTCTGCACAAGGACTTCTGTTCAAGGCTGCAAGTTGCAGCCTTGAATGTCTTATAAATCTTATAATCAAAGGTCTTATAAATCATTAGGCTTGTCTTTTACCAAATAATATCATTGGAGATGGTCGTACAAACTGCGTTTTTTAATGTTTGTACATGTAAAAGTATTTAGCGAAGTTACAACGCCAAAGCGAGGCGAGGCGCATATAACTCTTAATAACCACAACAAAATAATGAAAGCTAGACATAATGGAAACAAATAGAATAAAATAAATTGTGCTCGAACGCGGGCACTCAGGCGTACGCCCGAAGGGGGGGGGGGGGCGCACACCCGTAGTCAATTCAGACAGAGGGGGGGGGGGCGCAATGTCTGCCCCCTACTTTGACTTTGTAGTAAGGCGGGGGAGGGGGGCAGCGATTAACCTTCCTACTTCCCTCCCCCCTGATGGGGAACCCTGCGCACGTCTAAGTGCACACTGATGCTCGAACTAGCGCTTGCACAGTTCAGGTAGTTAAGGCGATTCGGCCACACACAGACATGAAAAATTCATTCGAACACAAGTCAAGTTCAACGAACGGCTCCCCGTGCACGGGTGCCGGCATTATCAGGAAACCTATGTTACGGATGAATTAAAACGTCGGTACGAATTTAACGAAACGGAATGTATTAGCACTTAGGCGAGCTTCGCGCGGCGTACCTAAAACGAAGCAACATGTTGCGTTAAAATGACCCACACGCATCAACCCGAGCATCACGGTAGTTTTAGCGCACAAAACGAACACGGACGGAAAAGAACGACGCGGACACCACGTCGTTGTTTTCTGTCCTGTTTGTTTTTCTTGTGCGAAAAAAATGCACTTGAATTACCAACAGGCCGAAGCATACGCGCCTTAGACATGCTTGACGCTTAGAGGTAACAGGCGCCGTCACAACCCAACTATTCTTAAATCAAAATAGTGGTTCATCGAGAGCGGGGCCCCCTTCCAACACCACCGCCGACAGGAGGGCACCGCCACAACTGCGTTCAAATCCCCCACCGAATCACAGCCGCGCATGCGCACACTGCTTTCAACACCAAACAAAGCAAAGCTTGCCCGCGCCTAATGTCACACAACTTTGCCTTCATCCCGATGAAACAATACACTCACATATGCTCGCTACGTTAACAAATGCTCACCGATCGTCAACCAGTTAAGAAAAGCTTAGTTAACGGCATTAGATCGCGCTCTCGGAGTTAACAAAGCGCTGGCCGTAGCAACGTGATAGTGGTACATACCGTTTCAGTTCGAGTGCTCCACGATATGAAGCTGCAGGTCTCCCTTTGAGTATAGTGCATCTTCGTAATAAGCAGCACTGGCAGAAGGTAAAGGACGAGCACACAGCGCACGCACACTTCAAACAACCGAAACACACCGATTGCAAAACTCGACCGATCGGGAGGCGATGCACAACGCACGCAGAAAACGATGGAGTCCGGCGGCGTGTCTGAGCGCGTTGCTTAGGTCACGTGGTGATAGAGCTGTTCCGCGCGCTGCGCCATCGGCTGCGCACGCGCGGCGGCTGCGCCGGCAGAGGAGGTGGCGCCCCGGCCGTTGTTGAATCGCGTGGGCGCAGCTTTCTTTCTGCGGCGGTGTTATGTTTTGTTATGCTTTACACAGTGTATTCGAATCGCAGTAAGCATTGCGACGACACAGTAAGGGCTGCTTGACTTCAAGCAGGGCTTAAAGTCTCCCTTCACTGGAGGGGAGGCCCTCACAAAGCGGCAATATATATGTACATATATAATGTCAAAGAAAAGATCGCCTAGCAGCGATCTTTTCGCCGCTAAACTGGTGCTGCTGTGGTCTCAGCGGCTCTGCTACGCGCAGATCGTGGCTTGTTGGAACGCGGTGCGAGCTGTCATAGCGAAGAATAAACGCAGGATTTCTCGATATATCGGTCAAGATCCACTTTCGCGGTCGTATTATCCAGTTTTGGCAAAATGTGATGGTATTAAACTCATGAAAATGCATTATTTTTCAAGGGATGTTGGCAGGAATAAAAACGAAAACGTATTAGGCTAAAAAACGTATTATGCAGAATCGTGTCAACGAGATTTCACTGTATATGTATGCTATAGATTAAGCGTTAGGAGAGGTGTTTGCGATGATCACAGAGCAGTGAAGCCAACTGTCTCTAAACTGAACAAATGCTTATGAATGCTAAACAAATACATATATTATTCCGAATGTATTTCGGGCATTCATTCAACGTGTCAATCCAATCAAGCAATAAATGAAATTATTTTGGAAATGATTTCTCAAAAATAAATCTGGATGTAAGGGCTTAAATATATGTGAGCTCAAAATAAGTAACATCAGTTGACTCACTGCATTCAGAACATCAGGCACGACAATGCTATATTTTATTTTCACTACCACTTGCTAATAAAGTAGGCGAAATACATGCGTCTTTGCAATTACAGCAGACTTGTGATGCACAACTAAAAGAATGAAAATTGAGTGGCAAGCTTAGCAGACCAAGGTGAACCATTACTGATTCACGAGCAGGTAGCTTCACACTCAGGTGCCTCGTGAAACAGTATCCTGTGCCAAGACGCTCTGTCGAACAGGGTGGTGACCCGTGGTTTCAGGAGGCGTTGCCCGTGCTGTTCAATGTCTCAGTTAATTGCATTCAGCAGTACAACGATACCTGTTTACACCTACGGGTCAATTCACTGCGTGAATTGACCCATAGGTGTAAAATCCAAAGAACACCCATGGGTGTTTAACAGAACATACACCCATTGTACACCCAAAAATGAAAAAAGGGTGTGCGAAGGTTGTGCGATGAAGACATTACACCCTTTCGGATAATATTGACAGAAAAAAGGGTGTACGATAGGTGTTTTATCGCAAATACACCTATAAGGGTGTGAAACGGTTTGCAGTGTACTGACCCAAGTGGTTTCCAGTGAAGAACTGTCCTCGCCCTGCCGGACAAATATCTTTTATTACATGAAAATAAAAGGCTCCCTCGTAGCAACCCTATGTAGTTTCGCACACTGCAGGGGCCACGAAGATGATTTCTCAAACGTTAAGGGATGTATTACGTTAGGCGCCAATACGCCATATCGGTGATTTCACAAATGTTGCAGCGAGTGTAATAAGCAAAAGTCGAGAGAAAGGGTGAAACTGTGTATGTCATACACAATGCGGTAACAGCGAAGCTCACACAAAATAATTTACAGGATATTTGCTAGTCTAATGTGAGAATGATTTAAATGCATCACAGTTTTACATGGTATAGAAAGAAATCAATTAAAACACTCAGCTTTTGGATGCAGGAAAATGCGTGCCATGGGTTGTTAGCAGGACTTGTTATGACTAAATTATGAGCAATAAAAGAAAAGCTAGAAACGAGCGACGATTACTACACTGGTCTGCGCTATATTTACAGCAGCCACGTAATTCCAGTTGGAATTTATGAAGAAAAAGCACGAATATTCGTGTGAAAATATGTGTCGATATAACAGGACTCTGCTAGAAACATCTGGAGCCACGAAATATGTAGCAAAAGATAGCGAGACTGTTACATTGGTAACACATAGAATATATTTAGCTAAAAAGCTTGGGCCTTGCTACAGACAACCTTTCCAGTTGACAGATATATACCACATAATTATACCACACAGTTTTTGAATCAGAAATAAGGAGATCAGCACTATTAGCCATGAGGCAGTCCCATTTGCAGAATGCCACGAAATGTAGTCCCATGCATTCGCATGTGTACTGATCGCTCGCGGGGAATTCAGGTGACAGTGGTAGCGGAAATTCATATTTAAAACAACCGCCATGTCCCATTCTGTGAAAGCCGATGCTACCTAAATCACTTTTGTTTGTTATGGTGCAGCAGGAGTCTCACTGTCGACAAGCCCCTGCGATCGTCAGAGTCGATTGTTTTGCAGCAAAGTACCTGGTGGAGCTTTGCATTCATGTTCGTGCGCCGGCAGGCAAGGTGTCGAAGACGGGTGCATTGAGCGCAGCAGACGCAGCATATTCTGTGCTGCTGACCCACTGTAACTACAATACCGTCGCCGTCGGGTTTAAAATGGCGCTAGAATGTGGTAACCAAATATCTTAGTAGAAATACGTACGAGAGCCTATCACCACACGATGGAAAAGGGCACAGGGACCCGCACTTAGTACGACACCAGTGTAAAAACAGTCTTCATTTCTAAAGCGGTTGCTGATATTTATGGTACTTGCAGATATAAATGAAAAACTAATGGTCATCTCTGTTAATCTCTGCAGGCCTGCATGCAACCTGCCTACAATAGATCCTTCTACTTGGACACCACTTTTGAAGCGCTCGTTGCCTTTGACGTCAAGCAAGAGATAATCTTCACCTATGACAGCGCTTCCAACCTCCGTTCCAAGGTGAATCCACTTGCTCGTGCCGAACCACTACATAGGATTTCACATAAACACAGATTTCATCATATTTTAGATGCGAAGTATCTTAAGGCGGAGCTCAATCCGGTGGTGGTGGTGGTGTGCGGCGTGACCACCCTTACTGCGCATGCGCATACCCTCTCCACACACCTCCTCTCCACTCCCCCTCACAATTCTCCCTGTCCTCTACCCCTCTCCCCGTTCCCCTCTCCACTTTCCCTCTCCCCTCCCCCTTTCCACTCTTCCTCTGAAACGCGGGCTAGACATGCCAAAATTCTCTCCTGCACAACGCCGCGATGAGCTCGAGCGCATGCGCGTCCCCTCCCCTTCTCTCCCCTTCCTACGCTGCCCCCCTCTCGCCCGCCTGTCGACCGCGTTCCCCGCTCGCCCTGTGAGAATTAATGGCCAGGCTAAATGGAAGATACGACGCGCGTAGCGTCCCTCTTCGCGTTCCACGACGCGAGGTCGGTAGCATGCCCAACGAACGCCAACGAAACGCGATCGTGCAAGTGCTCCGGCTTCGCATCGCCTCATGGTCCCCTTTAGCGGGAGATGGTGTAATTTTTAAACATGCACTGCAATTTATCCCACGTTTTTATTCAGGCGCGCCTTTGATTTTGTTGTTGCCCATTTAGCTTCGATACTTCTTAAATGTCTTTACTAGGCTCCCAGATTTTCTGGGCGTTGCATACGCGGAAGTAAAAATTTTAAAGGAGCGAATTTGTGTTCTACAGCTGGTGAGGTTGGTCCTTGAGTGGTTCACAAAACACTATATGAAATGTACCAGCTCTTGCGCACACGTGATCAATTTCATTGCTGATAGCCTCAAAACTCAAATGAGAAAGCAAGCTTACAGGTATCAATTTAATATTTTGCATCTTTTTCTAAGCCTCAGCGTTGAAACTGTGCTTGTGCGTGACAACCACCTACGTTTTAGAGTCAAGAACGAAGCAGACCATTCACTTATTTTTGTATATAATTTTTGACACTGCTTGTGTATCTGCAACTCTCACGGTATATCTAACCATCCTTAACTTTTCTTCCTATGAATGACGACACAGCTATGCCACTTGAAGAGGTTAGCGACAAACGTCACAAACTTCATGGCGGCCGTGGACATTCAATACGAGGACTACAACAATACGTGCGGGCACGGGCGCTACCCGCGACTCAACATGCTCAAGCGGCTGTCGGAATTCTTTTCTTACAGCTATACATCTCCCGCCAAGGAAGCAGAATGCTTGGCAATCACCTAGAAGTAGGCGAAAAATTCTATAAAAGAGCATGGTCTCAATACGAAGTCTGGAGCTCGCTGATTCCCATTTTGGAATATTCACTGCACCACTGTGAGATTATCGCAAATGGCAATTGTTTCAAGCCATGGCGAGACGGTGCTTGCCGTTGAGCGCATAAGTGCGGGGACGTTGAAATGACCGGAAGCAAGTTAGCGTCACTGATCAATTAGTCATTCATGAAAGGTACTCCACTCATTTGCCTTTTCATCTCAAAGGCTAAACTTCGTTGTACTTACAGGATTTTTGCAGCGCCTATTTAAAGAAAACAACCTCGTTTGTTGTGTAAATGGAGCTGCGTCTATTCTTCATGACGTAGATCATCTAGGCATGAAAGTCGGTAGTCTAGTCACGAATAATATCTTAATAAATGGGTAAAATAGGTGTGACACCAAGAATACCTGATTCATCATTACGGACTACTTGAAGCGTAACACGAAGTGTGGCTGCGTATGAGAAAGATGTATCTGAATTGGAAATTGCGAGTTATAGTGGACTCCGGTGTTTACTTATTTCGTGTATTCTACACAAGGCGTGAGTAGTTTAGAAATCACATTTAAAATTCACATTTAAAACCCTCAGCATGACACATTCAACAGATACACAGTTAAAACTCGATCTAACGAAAGCGAATTTTACAAAGTTCCTGTTCTAAGGAAGAAATTTCCATTCCGCGGCAGGTAACCACAGTTTTAAAAGTTGCCATCATTTCTAATTACGAAGCTAACTCAGCACCAATAAATGAGTCTACAAAGCGGTGATTTATATTTTGCTTTTGGCTTGGCCTTTTCTTCGAGTGTGCGCTCTAATGCTCTCGCATGACATCTCGCCGCCCTAGTCGGAATCCTAGCTTTATTTTGACGAGGCTGCACGCCGCGACCATGCACAGAACAACGGTCTCGGCCATCGATGCACGTTAGTTTAATACTGGTACTTTAAGGCAGAACACTGAAATATAGCACACACACATGAAAGACTTAAGCATCACGTTACGGGAGATTACTTTTCTATGCCGGGTACCTTGATTCCTATAACGCCTTCAGCCTGGAGGGTATAATAAGCAATAGGACTTGTTGCTAGCTAGTTGGTTCATTACTTGAGGAAAAACTGGTATGACAAGCAATAAGCAATAGTGTTACGAGGTATTCTGCATTAGCACGCCGCTGATGACTACGCATCAGCGAAGAGAGACAGAAGAAGGTGGCATGCCGCGTGTGATGTTAACAGCCATTCTGTTGCATCGCTCCTTGTAAATATTGTAATTTACTCGCTTCCGTCTTTTCCTTGTATTCTTGATCGCTATGACAATTTGGTGGGTGTTCTGGGTACTCTTAGATGGCGTGCTCATGCACAATGCCTGCTAACAATATTGCTCATTAAAGCCTCTAGACTGATGGTGTTATAGAAACATATTTTACCCGCTTCTGTATATGGCGTACGGGTGTGATGAGCGATACCTAACCCTTTGACCTATGCGCTAGAAGGTTGTAACGAGCTATACCATAAAAGCCCTTGCTATTGGTGTGTTGTAGCATGATCAGCTGTGCCAACTAACGCATCCACTTTATGTTTTTTTTTATGTTTCCTAAGTCCACTGTCATGCTAGCGCAGAGGAACGTGGTTCTTAACAAAATTGTTACGTTACGTATGTGTGCGACTGAGGTAAACCATCTTCAAATGTAGGCAATTAAAAAAAGTGTTGAAACGAGGTAATCCCATGTGTACTTTTGCCTGAAATGGAACACGTACTATAAGTACCCGGAGAAGGAATTATTATTTTAGCCTCCAGTACAACACTTGGAACTTGAATTCAGCCTTACAGGTGGCTGTGAACCTTCTGGGGTATGTTGTGTCGATTTATCATGTCCAAAACCGCTCTCCACAGACTAAGTAGGTGCACCACCACCTCTATGCCGCTGTCCACGAACCACCTGAAATATACATAGTCATTTCATCACTAATGCTCACTCATGTGACCCGCATCTTTTCTACATACAAAAGGAGCTGCGATTTCATGGTAATGAAATAGTTTCATGAAACGTGGCAAGTAGTGAGTTTTCGCACTCTTTATTCTCGTCGATACTCATCAGTGTAAAATACAGGCATTTTGTAATACTCACTGCCAAGAAGCATTTATGCGGGAACCACGGTGTCATGTTAATAATGCAGGGGACACAGCCAATGTGGCTGAAATAGATCAACTTCACTCCGTAGCTCGCATTTTGACTACTTCTACTTACGAACACAACGTGCGAAAATATACCGTATTCACCAATAAATGCTGTCATTTACACTACACTCAATGGTGTACAAAACACATGCAGGTATTGATACTAAACGCATAATAAATGCAAACTAGTTCGCATTTCTGGAGAAGCCTCATTGTCCAACGGCAGTACGAACCAATACCTGCCTTGTTCAGTTCATCGAGTTAAGCAATGCAGTGAATGCCGCCATAATCAAAGTCTCCCAGGTAAGATAAAAATAAAAGTACCTATTTCCTACTCTTTATATGGAAAGTGCACATTGAATGAAAAGATGAAGAACGAGAGGGTATATTGTTCACCTCATTTCTTGTTCTTCGCTGTTTTTCTCAAATTAAAATGAATCAATACATGCTGAACAAGTTTTAAAAACTTTCGCTTCTGTATGGTGCTATTTTAAAGCGAATAGTGCAAAAGGTGAATATGCTTAAAATACTGCCTTCATGAGCACACGGACATGTGGGAAGCCGAAAATGCATTTTTCGCAGCATTCCAAAACAGGCGGCTGTAAGTCCTTTATTCGAGAACTCTTCGCGCCTTCTTCTGAGATTATGTACCGGGCTTTTTGAGATGCACCAGAGTTTTATTTATGATCGTAGATATCGTGCTGAAATTTTTGTTGCCATAAATTTGGTTGTCCAGAGTGGCTCCCTCTGCATGAGAAATAATTTGTGCAGTTCTGTCTATTTTATTTTGTTACATAAGATAATGAAAGATTTAGAAGCCGTGCCCGAAATTATCAACTGGATCAAAGAAGTTTTCAATAAAAAAATGTGACAGTTTCGCCGCAAGGGCGAAGCAATGAATGCGATAGCAAGAAACTAATGTTATACGAAGTGAGACTCGCCAATGGATACTCTCAGTTTGAACAGCGCTCCTGTTGCGAAGGCAGCCGAAGCAGCGAAGGAAACTAGCGTGCTTCAAGTGTCGAGCTGTGACACTTGATAGTTCGCGCTCATCTTCTGTTTGTTCGTTTAGCGGCGTCTCTTGAGCTCGAGTGACTTTCGTACGCAACATTCCTCTTCCTTTCACCACGAGAAAACCGCGCGAGCAGACAGCGGAAGGGCAAGGTTCTCCCTGCGCAAATATAAGAAGCGAGCGAGCTCGCCGACGACTTTTTTTTTATTGCGATAGCAATTATATGGACAGTCTCGGCTGGAAAATGTCCGTCCCCGTCATTCACCGTATATGTATAAGTATGTATATATATAAAAAGGCCACAAAGAAAAATAATTAAGAAATTCTTTCCGACGCGCGGAATCGAACGGGCGACCTCTCGCTTTGCAGCCCGCCGCGTTAGACGTTAGGCCACGACGGCACCGTCTCTCAGCCTGCTAACGGCGAGCTCTTTATATACACCATGTAATTCAGCATGCTTTCTTAGTGGCCACATAGATGGCGCGACGTGCGCGGGTGTTGCGCGCTTTAAAGATCGTCGCCCCGCCCCTGCGAACGCCGTTGCTGTTCGCTCTACAGGGCGTCATCGCTTTCGTGCCCTTATCTCAAGGAAAGAAGGGGCGGCCAGTGGGGTGCTTCGCTTCGCTCGCGGCAGCGGCCACGTTTGCGAAAGGAGCGCGCTGTTCAAACAGAAATAAGTAACAACTGTGACAATTAGTTCGCGCTCGTCTTGTGTGTACCTGTTCGTTTGTCTCGTGCGTCCTGCTTTATGTTTGAGCAGTGCGCTCCAAGCGTCGAGCTGTGACGCATTAGTTCGCGCTCGTCCTGAGTGCGTTATTTTCGTGCGTCCTTTGGGCTCGAGCGATGCGCTGGCAATTTCGAGCTGCTTTCCGTTCTTCGCGTTACATTACAATTTATTGCTATCGCAATCATTTCTTCGCCGTTGCGGCGAAACTGTGGCTTTTTTTTTAGGCGCTGCGCCGTGCTTTCGACCGGGCTGCAGAATTTAGGCGCCTTTTCCTCTTCAAACCACTACCGACGACTTTTAAGTGCGCCCGTCGCGCTCCTAGCGCCATCTCGCTGGTAATGAAGAAACGCTTATAAGCGCCGGCCGTCTCCGAGTCCGTCCAGCGGTAAAAAGTGTGTATATTACGCTCGCCGTTAGCTACGTGGAGGATCTGCGTTTCGTGGCGTAGTGGTTAGCGCCACTCGCTGCAGAACAAGCGGTCCCTGGTTCGATTCCGCGCTTCGGAAGCATTTTTCTGAATTGCTTTTCTTTGCAGCTTGTATATATATATATATATATATATATATATATATATATATATATATATACGGCAAACTCCAGCCGAGACTGTCCATTTAATTGCTATCTCAATAAAAAACTCGCAGGGTCTCTAAAACGGCAATCAACAGCAGTGCCCTACTTACCGAGAAATTAGGCTAAGTGTATCACACGACGAGCGCCACGAGTGGGACATTTTGGGAGTGATCCCGATGACGTGAGAGAGTCTGAATAGAATTAATCGCTAGTAATCAAACTAGCTGCAATAAAAAAGAACCTTCCGTGCATCAAGAGACGTAATAAAATGCTGCCTGTTCGTTTCTGTTCGATTCATGGAAAAAAGAACCTCTTTGGCGTTGCCATGGGGAACGGCGCGCGTGGTTCGAAAGTTTCGTTTTCGCCGAACTGCGCTTCGCCCGGCGCGCTGCTTGGCTCACGCGGTCGCGTCTCAGTGGTATTTTCGGTATCGTGTACTGCCGCGTGTGTTTTGCACGTTCGTGAAAGTCGCTCTGACAGAAAGTTCGGCAAAATACCGCATGCATGTGATGTTGCCGGATGCCCGAATGGTGCACGCCGCCAGTGCACGCCGCCGCGTAGTAGAGGCGGGCAACGTTGACGTGCGAGTGACGTGCGAAATACCGCTTTCAGGCGGGTGATTTGAAGTGCGCTAACGTGATGCGGGCCACTAAAACGCGATTTTATTTCAAAATAAGCACTTCATTGGCGTAAAATTAGCACTACGAGGTTTCTGGACCGCTATTTCAACAATAACGTCAACTTATTATTTGCCTTTAGTGTAACTTTAATTATTGAGGTCCTGAGGAGAAAGGAAGCGGCGCCGAAGGCCCCGCCAATCAAATCGGCGCTTTCACCCAGGTCGGGGCCGGTAGACAGAGTCCTTCGGCGACGGCCCGGGCCCTCTGGGCAGCCTTGAACTGAGCAATGAGCTCTGTGCTTCTAAGCGCTGAGTCCCACGAGGATTGGTCAGAAAAGTCTGTGCCCGCGTTGGCAGGGCACAGCCATAACATGTGTTCTAAATTGTTATATTCGTGGCCACAGTGTGGGAATACAATAGGAAAGTCAGGACTGATCCCGCTTTGTGTCGTTGGTGTGATGCATGTTCGAGTCTGCAACTGTCTGTAAGTGATTGCTTGTGCTCTGTTGAGCTTTGTGTAAGGAGGAGGAAAAGTTCGGCGTCCTAACCTATGATGAAAGGTGAGTTCGTGGTATGACACGAGCGGGTCTTTGTTGTCGAGGTTCCTGCAGGCTGCATTGAAGCGAGGGGGTGGACCGCAGACGTGGAAAGTGAGTTCTCGCGCCAGTTGGTGTGCCCGCTTGTTTGGGCTGCGGTGAGGAGATCCGGAAATGTTTCCCATGTGAGCCGGGAACCATGTGACGTGGGAGGACGGGAAATTATATTCTCCCTTTTCTTGGTAGAAGAGCTTGTTGACAACCGTAGCTGCCTTTGAAGAGACGAGGGCCGCAGAAAAAGTTCTTATAGCTGTTCTGGAGTCCGAGTAAATGACAGAGGTTCCCGTGCAGCTTCGAAGGGCCACCGCAATGGCCATTTCTTCTGCTTCGTGGGTGAAGTTGGTAATTACCGTGGCTGCGTTCACGTGTGAGCCATGGCGTCCACCACGGAGATGGCGTAGGCGCCTCGATTCCAATATCTTGCAGCGTCAACAAAGAGAACTTGCGTTTCGTTGCGCGTGATCTTGGCGAGTATGGTCTTGGCTCTCGCTTTTCTCCGTCCTTCGTTGTGGGTCGGGTGTATGTTTCTGGGAAGAGGATCAACTGTTATCGCTTTCGTTTGCAAAGTTGTGACTTCTCTGGTGGTATGAAGAGGCGCTGAATGGCGGCTTCCAACAAGATCTCGTTGCCCGCCCTTGAGCGTGAGAACCGACTAATTTGGCCATGCCGCTGTGCCTCAAAGAGCTCGGTAGCTGCATTGTGCAGGTCCAATTGGAGGAGTCGTTCCGTACTAGTGCTTAAGGGAGGCGCAGGGCCCTTTTGAATCCTGTTCTAATTAGTGTATCGATTTTGTTCAGCTCCGTATTCTTCCAGTTGAGGAAAGGGGCGGCGTACGTTACGTGGCTGATGAGAAAGGCGGAGATTTCAAAGTGGAGATTTCGTTGAGGATGTGTTCGTGCCTGACCGTGTCGAAGGTCTTGGTTAGGTCGAGCGCCAGGATGCCTTTACCGTCCCTGGATTTCTTATCTATGACGGCGCTCCTGATGAGGAGCATGGCGTCTTGCGTTCATAGTAATTTTCGGGAGCCTATGAGATTGTGGCGGAATAGGCTCTTTTCTTCAATGTGCTCTGCACTTCTATTCTGAATGGTATGTTCGGCGACCTTCCCGAGTTATGAAGTAGGGAGATAGGTCTCGAATTCTCTGCATCGAGCGGTTTTCCGGATTTGGAGATGAGGATTACATTGGCAGTTCGCCATTCATCCGGTACCCGTCCTTCAGTCCATACATCGTTGATTTTGCTCGTATTGATTTGTATGGCTTTGTCATCTAGATTTCTGAGCAGTTTGTTTGTGAGTCCATCTGGACAGGGGCCTGAGTGCCGTTTAGGTCGTGAAATGCGTGTACAATCTCCGAGACCTCGAAAGGACGATCCAGCGAGGATTGAAGTGTCCCCTTGTACTCCCGTGTCAGGTCGTCCCAGGGGACAGATTTGCTCTCCACCGGCAGGTATATGTCTGCCACGGGTGTCAGCAAAGTCCCGGGGACTAGTGCCTTCATTTGTGTGCATATGGACGAGCTTTTGGGTCATTATCCGTGCATTGCTCTTGGATCAGTTTGTCGCTGTCGGCGAATAGGTTCTTGAGAAGGTACTCCAGCTTGCTTCCCCTTCTCATATTACCGTCCGCCTCATTACAAACATCGTGTCATTGTTGCGCACTCAGCTTTCTAGAGTGTTCTTTGATCTTTTTGTTTATTTCCGTTAGTTTAGATCGCAGCCTCCTGTTGAGCTTCTGCTGTTTCCATCGTTCTCTCAACGCGTTCTTCGCCTCCAGGAGGTGTGCGAGTCTAGGAGTCCATGGCTGGCACCTCCAGGTCCAAGCTGATTTCTTTAGTGGCATTAGCTACAGTACTTTTCAGATTTTCCAAGGAACGGGTGTGATGCGAACGTTGATTTTTAGGATGAAATGGTCACTGCCAAGGTCCTCTTGCAGGTTGTCCCACGACCCTTCCGCGTTTCCCAGGAACGTCACGTCCGGGGTGGTGTCCTGCTGAACCGAATTGCCTCTGCGTGTCGGGAATCTTGAGTTCGTGATTAGTTTCATGCCGAGGGTGTCCGCACACTCGGCAAGATTAATCTCTTTCCTGTCATTGGTGGCGTAGCCCCAGACGTTGTTGCGTGCATTGAAGTCGCCGACAACGATCAACGGCCTGTCTTTGACTTGCGACGCGGCCGATGTGAGAAGTTTGGTAATGTTCTTGAGTCGTTCAGTCGGGGAACTGTAGACGTTTAGTATGTAAAGGTGTGCATTAAGCGCTCGACTCGGAATGATTTGTTTTAGCATGGATTCCAGGCCTTTCCTGTATATCGGGGTGTCCCTTTCCATAAAGTTGATGTCTTTGCGGGTGAAGGTGGCAATTCCCCTGGCTTGTTTGAAGTCGTGGTCCAGGATCGGCCTGGAAACCTTGTACCCCGAGAAAATGATCACGTGTGGCTTTTCTTTACATGATCAGACTAATGGTGCTAGGTTAGCTTTCTTTCTGTTGAATGAATTACAGTTCTATTGCCAGAGCTTGAAAAATTGCAGGTGCGTTATTCATGGTTTTGTTTTGGCATGACCCCCTGTATGTTGACCTCACCTATTGGTCCTGGTGGCTGGGTGGGTGTGGGCAGCGACCGGTTGGGGTGCCGGGGAAGACATGGGCCCTGGGTCCGGTGTGGGGATTGTTCTCGTGGCTTTGGGTTGAGCGATTGGTCTTTCTAGGCGGTCCAGTCTGCTACAGATTTGCATGAGTGCCTCTTTAATTTCAGTAATTGCCGATTGAAAGGTGCTTAACTTATTCTTCGTCTTGCGGTGCTTTTTGGCTTTGTTGTCACTAGCAGAGGCGTTAGAAAGAGCCTTGCTGACTTCAGACATAAAGTCGTCTTCGTCGGATGTGTCGTCATCTGTCTGGATGCCGAGGGCCCTGCGTTTGTGTGGGCTACACGACGCGACCACGGTTCCTGATGATTGAGGGATGGGTGGTGGTGTGTTTTTTAAGGTACGTCTTTCTAGCCTGGCGAGAGTTTCTCTGGGTTCAGCTAGTTCCTGTTTGAGTGCTTTGTTTTTTTGTTCTAGTTTGTGTATTTGCGGATCTGCCACGTGCTCTGGCTGTGCCTTAGCTTGCTTTGAAGTTGTCGGTGCGGAGCCGCTGTCGCCGCTCATGTCGGCCCAGGTTATTTTCCTGCCAGGCCGCCTGGAGCTGGATCTTGACCTCGCCGCTTCGGTGGGTCCGGCGCCATCCGCTGCTGACTGCGATCTCGACCTGGGTCGACCCGTGGAGCAGGAGCGCCCTCTGGAACGGGAGCGCCGCTTGGGGATGGAACTTTCGCCACCTCCTGTTGCATGTCCGCGGGGTCGTTAACCTCGTCCGTATTGACTTCTTTCTCGGAGCGGTTCCGTCTTTGTCTCCTGCCTCGTCGCCCGACGTATGGAATCCTGCAGCAACAGTCGCCTGTGGGGTGATCGCCCTCACAAAGCTTGCATTTCAAGGTGAAATTGTGTGCTTCAGCAGCGCTGTTTGTGAGTGCTCCTCCGCAGTTGTGGCATTTACTTCTCTCTTCCTTACTGTGGTGGCATCCGTCGGCCCGGTGCCCGACCCGGCCGCAGTCGTGACAAACGTCGACTTGCCGTTTGTGAAGCGAACGCGGCACTAAGGCCTTTCCGCACATGACGTTTTTGGGGACTCGAAGCCCATCAAAGAGGATCAAACAACATGCGTGTTTTTTTTCTCTTGACTTCAATGGCGATCGGGTTTCTTTGGTTTACAGTCATGCTTCTCAGGGTATGCTCTTCTATCGACGGGTCAACGTTCCTGATGACTCCTTTACATGTGTTTTCCGGAGCGGCTACGCAGGTAGAAATCTCGAAAGCACTGGCTTTCGTATGAATTTTCTGGATGCCAGCATAAGCGACAGCGTTGGATCTGACCGGAGTCGAAATAACAAGTATATTTTGTACCTTGTTGGGGCTGATCTTGCCGTGCACTTTATATCCACGCATATCGCTCACTCTGTAACTATCGCAAATAAATATCATTGTTGTCACTTTCATGAATCCACTCAAAACTCAGCTAATTTACTTTATGTATCCTCATAAAACTAATTTTCACTAATTCAATATCCCCGTCGTCGTCTAACAATTATCTTATAGTCTTCCCTTGGAAGTTGCGGCATTCTCCTTGCTGTTATATATACAGACATATACACACCCATCAATGCAAAGATTGTGAAGCA
Source organism: Rhipicephalus sanguineus (assembly GCF_013339695.2). Lineage (NCBI taxonomy): Eukaryota > Metazoa > Arthropoda > Arachnida > Ixodida > Ixodidae > Rhipicephalus > Rhipicephalus sanguineus. The sequence continues at coordinate 181,995,961 of NC_051177.1, read as the reverse complement.
CGAGCTACCTTAGAACATATATCCTATGGGAATACACAGTGAAGAGAACGCGGCCTCCATCGACAGCCTCCGCGCCCGTTGGCGGGCCGCGCTACTCAGCTCAGCTCCGGAAAATCAGCTCTGGGCATTCCACTGGGCCGAGGAAGCCGCTGGGAGGCAAGACCTTCTAGCCGACACCTAGGCGGGAGCGCAGTCCACAAACACGCCGGATACCAAATAAATTTTTACAGCGAAAGCTGTTATGAGATCATTTCACCGGCCGTTTTTGGTGCCGTAGTTGTCCGCCGCCGCCGCCGCCGCCGCCGCCGCTGCCGCCGCCGCCGCCGATGTCCGTAACCAGTATCGCTCGAAATAAAAAAAAACGAAATAAGAAAGAAAAAAAATTCCAGGATGGAACGAGGTTCGAACCTGGGCCCTCTGAGTGGGAGCCCAGTATTCAACCTCTGAGCCATGCCGGTGCTTGAAACTGCTTTGCAAAAAGGTCCTATACAGGCTTCATGTCGGGAAGGAACCACATTAGCATATGCAATATAGCGTGGTAGAAGAGTAAAATAAGCACCAAGTGTCGCACAACGCGAATTCTGTAATCAGGCGTCAGACAATGCGAATTGCGCAACGAGTAGGTTGTTTAATGCTTCCAACCCATTACAAAGGGCTCTGCCATAATTCTTCGTCGTAATCAGGCACAGCATCAACAAAGTGCGCATATTGCCTTATATGCGTTTAGCAGGTACTACGGCTCTCCGTAAAATGACGAAAAAATGGCGCAGTGCCTACTGTCCTACTTCTCAAAAATTACAATAATTTAATGCGTAGTGGGTTCCTCGCAAGTGCACTTGTATTGGTTGCCAAGGAAGCCCATAAGGCTCCCATGATCCATTTCCTCAGGGTCTCAATAAAGTCAATTCTCTCTCTCTCTCTCTCGCTCTACGTTTCTCCGATTAACGTATGTTATAAAGCGTGGTGGGACAGTTAAATAACGACCGGGCGTCACACAATATGCATTACGTAACTAGTGGGTCGTTTAAAGCTTCCAACCCATTACAAAGGGCGCAACCATGATTATTCATCATCATCAACCGCCGCATCAACAAACTGCACATAATCACTTACATATGGTACCTCGCTTCTCCGCAGAACAACGAATAATGTCGTGCTGGGTGCTTCCCAACTTCCCAAAAATTACGCTTTGTGGCGTAGTGGGTACGTTGCTAATGTACCTGTATTAGTAGCCACAGGAGAGTTTATAACGGGCTCTAGAAATGCCGCTCTTCCAGCTTTCGCTGTGACTGTGCTGCGCTTTCCGCGCAGGCCTGGCGTTTTTTTTCATCCATCCAATTCAAAATCCATTCATTAACTCGCACTATTGACTCGCAAGTTACACCACTACTCCTTTTATTTGCTTTTATTATCGTATATATGCGCAGCCATGCTTGCACTCGCTTTTGTGCGAATTTCGCTCCCCTAGACGTCAGTAAGCCGATTCACAAGGGCGCCGTTCTTTAGGCTCTTCATACGGCCGGCGCCGGTTACCGCGACGTCACCTGCGCAAGGTATCATCTTTTTATGGACGAAGCTACTCAGGGTGTAGGCCTGTCCCTCCTTTGTAGTATGTAGTAGTAGGTAGCCACGCATAGTGGGATGTATCCACTCCATGTGATAAAGACGACGATGACGACTGATGACCATGAAGAATAAGCACGTTCCAGTATAGCGGAATGTACCCACTACACGCAGGGGCGTAGGCAGAAATTTTTTTCGGAGGGGGCACCTCCTTGATCTGTAGTGGGGACGAGCAGGCAGATGTGGTCGAGTGTCATTTTCTGTTCTGTATGCTATGGCAAAAAAAATTTCGGGGGGGGGGGGGGGCACGGGCCCGGTGTGCCCTAACGTGGCTACGCCCCTGACTACACGTGATAACGATGACGATGACGCTGATGACCATGAAGTATAAGCGCGTTCCAGACCACACATTCTCTTTCTGCCAGGGATGAAAACGATCGTGAACGTGCTCTCCCCCTCGAAAGGCAAAACGGCAACGCCGGCAACAAACGTTCCCCTGAGCTTAACGTCATATATGAGGACCCCCGCGTTTGTGTGTCAGGTCTTTGTATGATGATCGAGTGGGCAAAATTTACGGGGCTTGACGGTTTATCAGATTACCTCCGGAGCTTCGCCCACTCATCATCATTCACTTCGTGGATATGGTGTGATTTTTTTATCTCCTTCGTAGCTTTGCTTTCACGCTTTCACGCTTTCACGCTTTCACAGAGACGTAGTTCTTCTTTTTTTGTCACGTTAAGGCCGCAAAGACGAAGTGAATGCGAAGCTCGCGCACCTGGAGGCACGCGGATGTTTTTCCGTGTGTGTGTTTGGCGGGGGGGGGGGGTGTCAGTGCGTCAGTGTCCTCGCTCTCACCAGCGGCGAATAGGCTATAAACCACATTGCATATATTATTTCATTTATATGCAGCCTACGATTCCACCTATCTATTACAGAAAGTCGATTTTAAAATTTAGCTTGCATTAAAACTTAAACATGCCGTGACAAGGCGCCTGCCACCATGACACGAGAACCACAGGTACTAAGGACGTGATGAGCAAGTCTTGCCACTAGATCTACAAGGCTTACGGGGGGACACAATCTTTTTTTCATTCCTGATCGATTTCGATTTTCATAAAACTTGCTGAGTTCATGTATATTAGTTTGCTGACGTAATCGTAAATATGCAAGTATTTTTAGTGTAATGTGAAGCTTTTAAAATATAAAATATTACATGTGCCTTTTGAGGCCCTAAATTTTTTTCTAAACTGAGAGAGTTGCAGAGTAGGTCAGCACATCATAACCGTCTGGAATCAGAACTGTGTGCAGGGCAACAAAAATGGATCATCTGACCCCATCTGAACGATAGTTATAACATGTTGAACCTGGGAGTGTGAGTCAGTGTCACGTTGGGATATAGTTCACGAATGTTCGACATGACTCTGTTCAAATTGCTTTAGAACAGCCACTTTTCTTGTACTACATACAGTTTTGATGCCCGATTATTGCAATATTCTGATTTACTTAGTAACTCACTCAGTATAGGAAAGATCTTGCTTCCCAAAAGGCACATGAAATATTTTATATTGTAAAAACTACGCAAAGTACTATAAAACACATTGCAAAAGTAAAATAAGCACTAACATATACATAAATTCAGCAAGTTTCATAAAAATCGATCAAGAGTTTCAAAAAACTTAAAAGCAGTGTCCCCTTAGTGGTGTAGTAGGCGACATAGGAGTCACTGCTGTGTGTTATGGCCTGGCCTGGTAGGGTAACCGACGCGCACCCTTTATATATGGCGCTTTATTTAAAGAGCCAAATCTATAAACCAAAACTGGGCTAAAAACTCGGTAACGTAAAGCACGTCTAAGTATCTTTCACTTTCAATACATTTTTAATCAAACTGGGGCAGTCTATGATTGTAACAGCCAGTTTTCAATCAAAAATGAGCCAAATCCTACAACTGTTTGAATCAAACTGAGCCAGATCCGTTAAACCAGCACTGCGTCAACAATCGTCACCAAAAAAGAGACCAACATGGCTGCGTCCAATCTGTTTCATTTGTATCCTAGTTGCTTTGCTGTCGGGCTTTCCTTCCACAATTACTTTTTCTTGGGCGAGTAGGTACACATTCAAGGACATGATGTTGTAGGGCAAAACTCGAATATAAAGAGTAGGAGGCCGCCTTTCCTACTTCTTTCTGCACCTTAGTGTTTCTTTTCGAGTTTTGCGCTACAGTATCATGTCCTTCTTTCGCTCCAAGATGGTATATTTGAAATAGAAGACAAGGGAAGTGAAGATATTTGGCACCGACCTATTATTTGATGAATAAGAAGTGACACAAAGCGGTGCAGCATAAAACGAGCTAAGCAGCTAATAGGACGAGCTTAAACATTTTTGAAGACCCTCTATACATGCTAAGAACAAGAAAACCCATGCCGACAGTGCCCAATGGTGCGCCTGTTGCCTGGAAGGACCACTCCCTCTACAAGTCTGGTCGTCGCCATTACGACCATGCAACATAAGATGGCACTGACGAAAGCACGAAGATAATGTTAAGTATATCGCAGTATATTGCTATATCGTTGATTCGCTGCCATTTAGACTGCTTTTGCGATGCCAATTCAAGCCCAAATGAAATGTTCGCACCTATAAGAACCAAAAGCAAAATTTACTCCTCTGCACCGACGATAGTGGACTATATAGATTTTAGCCGCTGTATATATTTGAGGTATTTTGGTGACAGGAGCACGCTGGCGAAAAATTGATGGAGCAGACCCGACCATATTGTCGGTAACTGAAAACTGCGTTTTTCTCACTTTCGCGAATGTGGACTTGGCTCTTTTAGGGAAAAAAACGCCACATATGTTTGTTAGGTCAAATGCGGTTACAGTGTTTTTTGAAGACATGGAAACAACCGGAAATAGCAAGTATATAGGGATTATTTAGGGCAGATCTATTATACTTGGTGTTCTAAGAAAGAGCATACTCCTAAATAGCTCAGTGTTTTTTTTTTCAACTGATAAAATGAAAACAAAGATAAAAGGGGGTGGACCGAAGGGTCAAAGAAAGACTCGGTATGCTTAAACATGCTGGGCGGAATGTGTCACAGTAAATCAGCAATTAGTTTCACAACTTTAAAAGAAATATGCATTAAAAGATAAATCGTTAGAAATTAATCCTAATATACAAAACATTTCAAATATTAAAGAATAATAATATTATTGGACAGAAAATTAAGGTTACCGGTTGTATGGGTGTCATTACTATGGCGAAGGAGTTTAAGATCTGTTTTTGAACGGCCAGTAATTGCTTCAGCGTGGTCAACAGGTAATGTCAAAATTTCCATTAGCTTCAACTTTCAATAGGAACTGTTACGTATCAAACAAAATATCAAAAAAAAGATGCGCATGAAACCAATCGATATTGCCATAATTAACCGGCGAACCCTTACAGAAATGTTGTTCCTCGAAATAAAATTATTTGTAATTATTAAATGAAAAAATATCGATTATTGCAATACTCCCTATTGCAACATGTGATTCCAGCTGTACGCTTGTTTTCATTTCGTGGTATGTTGAGGCAAAGAACTTGAGAGAGCCATATAAGTACGACTACTTAGGCTTCTTTTTATTTTTTTGTGTTTATTATTTCTGAAACATTTGTTTGATTTTTCTTTTTGATTTCTGCTTGCTTTCTGTCGCTTTTACTATATTTTATTATTGTTATTGTTGTTGTTGCTGTTGTTGTTCTGTGTTGGTGGCGTGAACTACAGCTATATACAAAGCTTTAGATTTTGTTTTTTCTATTTCTGTTTTTTTTGTTATTTTTATTTCCTCTTTAGGCAGCGATGGTTTCAGACCAATTAAGCCGTCCTCGGCAAAAGAAAAAGAGCGTCGCCTGGCTCGAGGCGCGCGAGACAGGCGCGTCAGTCGAGAGTCAACAGACGACGAACAGACAGACAGACAGACAGACAGACAGACAGACATACAGACAGACAGAGAACTTTATTCAGGTCCTGAGGAACTGCGTTGTAACGCCCCCTTTTAGGGCGAATCTCGGTACCTACGCGGGCCGCTCCCACGTAGGTACCGGAAGACCGTGGCCCTCCGCCCTCTCGCAGGCCCTCAGGACAGCCCGAAGTTGAACCAAGAGGTCGCCGCTGTTAACAGGAACGGACGCCTGAGCTTTATTATGTCCCTGAACGAGATAAAGTAGCGCCAACGGCGTCCCTTTGCCTCTGCCGCTTATCCTAACAGCTGCAGCAGCACCAAAAAACTACGCATTTTTCCTGCTGTAGTGAAACGTCTTTCTGCTGTTTTACCTGTTTCTGCTACCGCTGGCACAGCTAGCAGGTCGGCATGCCGAAGCGTGCGGAACCACCGTACAAACAGACTCGAGCACGGTCGACCGCACACCGTGCACCGATCAAGTGAACAACCGAGAAGCGGATAAACAAGATGGCGCTTGCAAGGCCTTCTTAAAAGTTTGCGCGTCAGGCTTGAAAACGAGCAATTCCTCAGCGCAGCCGAGTTTGCAGTGACGCTGCCACCAGGAGCGAGCATTTTCGAGTAGTCATTGATTACGTGCCGCACATTTTTGCACTGTCTGAAACCACGAAAATACGCCACTCGCGTCTGTATACATTACATTGTGGTATTTATTGTCATTTTTTTATTGTTTATTTACAGGACCTTTCCCACTACGTTGCTTAAAATAACACTGGCATCGGGCACTCTAGCGAATACATCGTCACAGGATAGCGCGCACTTACAACGGGGACAAAGCGAGAAGAACACGACAACACAAGCGCTAACTTTCAACTAAAGTTTATTCAAGGAAAAACGGAAGTGCGCAGTGACGCATGCGCGGTATTTCGTGTTATTTTCTTCTCTTCCGTTTTTCCTTGAATAAACTTTAGTTGAAAGTTAGCGCTTGTGTTGTCGTGTTCTTCTCCCTTTGTCCCCGTTGTAAGTGCGCGCTATACTGTGACGATGAATACATACCAACTCGCCCAGTTTTCTGCTTTGTTCTAGCGAATAGCCGAGGCCCCTCTTTCCGGCCAGGAGCAATGTTTTGCGAGCTTCGCACCTCAACTAACTTTATTTGCAACCTAAAAAACCCAAGAGAGGGAATGTGCCTGCACACTGACACAATGGCTAGACTTTAGTTAGTTTTTGAGGAACTTAAGCGCTCTAAAACTTCTAAATCAGTTTATTCTCGGTAGAGACGCAGTCACCTTCCAGGGGTCAGAACGAATTCGAAAATAATTTTATACTGACCGCTACGGGTGTAGCGCATCCAGTACGGGAATATTTACGCAGACGCACAAAGTAATTTGTCTTGCCTTACTTTAAGTATTTACGTTTCAGCAGCACCGAATTTATATCTCTGCCGAGTTATACATTAGAGCAATGCATTAGTTTTTGGTCACTCCTGTGTATCTTGCATGACACACATTTTCGATTTACGAAAACAACGAACGTGTGTAAAGGCACTAAAGGCGTTTTTAGAATATATCAGCCGTACCAAAATAGCAGTCTATATTATACACTTATGCAACTGAAGATCTTCAAGTCTAACTAGATGGTCATACACAGTGATCTGGGCATAGGGAAGAAATGGTGGAATTAGGGGAGCACATATTTACAACGTAATATTCTTCACAATAATTAATAAAAGTACTTCATTAATTATCGATAAAAAGCGAACATCAGCGGCATAAACTAAGCAATACTGAATTTCAATAAATGATATAGGGCTAAGATACCTACGTATTTGTACTGAACGCAGCGAAAAAAAGAAAACGACGTGCTTGCAGCACGCAGGAAAAAGAAGAAACTGCTGCGTGGTTGATCGTTCATAGCTGATGCGGTGACGTTACCTTCGCTCGAGAGTCATGGGTGAGCACAAATTTTTCGTCATAAGCATTTACTAGATGCTGGAGTTGGATTACGCGGACACAGAATTGACGTGTGGCATAAAAAGCAATCTACTAACGTAATTCCCGAGTCGTCCTTGAGGCGAAGCAGCTCTCCTTGGTTGCGCCTCGAAATAATTTTAACCAAAGGTGACCGCGCTACGATGCATTCTGTCGAAGCGAATTAGTGAAAATGACACGGTTAACGACGTTACTGCAAAAGCTAAAATTTTTACTGCAGAATAACGTGTCATCGCACTCGAGAAATATAAACATGAGCTAACGCCCACAGACATTATTTTTGTGCGCTCGTGTGTTGCCCAGGGACTCCGATAAACGGCTCCAGTTTGCTTGTCAAGTCAGGGGCTTATAGGAGCACTGGCGGGGCATTCCAATACGTATCCTACCATTTTACGCGCTTTTTTGAGACGACCAGTAAGTGGACGCGTACTATGCGCTAAGGTTTCGTTGAATCGTCGGTAGTGAGAGTGACGTTTTGTTAAGCGTCGGATATCATGGGAGGAAAAGAGAAGAGGCAATTCTCTCACAGCGCGAGACTCGCCAAGCGTATTCCTCACATCGTGAAAAAGGCGACCTTTAAAGGCAGACGCAGCGCGAACTGTTCAGCCACAGCCTTCAACAGGCTTGCGTATATTGTTTGTTATGCTGTTTTATCCATCACAACTGCGTTTGGCACCTGCTAGTTATTTTCAGCATTTATTTTCAGGAGTATCAGGCACCAAAAATGCCTACACAATGTTAAAGAGTGGAATTTACTATTGCCTTCTTTGACTTTGTGATGTGTTTTCTGCCGTATTTGCTTTTCGCGTGACCTAAGAGGTAGTCGGTTCGCTCGCTGGATTTCAAGCAAGACGGACGTGCCGGCCGCGATGTCCTGGATTACTCCTCGTACCTCTCGCTGACCGGCGCCCCGTGACGGACTCCTCGCCCGCTATGTCGTGCGCCGCTCATCGTCGGGACCTTCGCCGTTTCGTCGATGTTGTGCACTGTGCCTCTAGCTGTGTTTCGCGGACCCGTCCCTGAACTCCCGTGACCGTTTCCCAATCTTTCCTGTCCTCTTTTCTCTTCGTTGGATGGATGTGCTCCTCTCACTTTTCTCTCTATTTTCCTACTATCCTTTTATTCCCTCCTTACCCCCACCCCTACAAGGCACTGCGCCGTGTCGCCTATAGGCAGACAGAAATTAGGTGCCTTTTTCCTTTCCTGAATAACCACTGAAGAAGAAAACCTAAGATATAGTTCCTTGCTGCGCAAACTCAATGTTTCTTCGCATGTATATGTCTGACTTAAAAAAAGCTTTTGCTTGTCTAGGATGCCTAGCAATTATGTGTGTGCAAACTTACGTGTTCAAAAAATAAAAATCAAGAACTTCTCTGGGTTAGAAGCAAGTACTGCGTGCGTGAACTGCTTCTTCTACATATGTTTTACACTAGTTGTTAAACAAGGTCGCACGTGTTTTTGTCACCTGAAACTCTGGCAAACATTTAGTTAAAGCTCATGAGAGCGCTGGCATGTTTATACCGAATAGTAATACAAAATGAGCCATGCTCTTGCCCTGTCGTGGGGACGGCTATGAAAGCTTTCATTAATAAACTTCGTGTCGAGAAAATATTTGCATTGAAATGGAATGCCTTTTTATATGTTTGAAACTTCACTTTTTGCCCAGGTACATTTGCCGCAGCTCCAGAGGGAAGCAACAGCTCCTCCGTAATCTCCACGGATGGTACTAATTTTGTTTACCCCTTTGAAGGTGATCTTTTTTCTGCATGAGTGGCTCCTGTGGTAGAGCTATCACTACTTTCAAATGAAATACCATGAATTCCTGCAACTAAAAAAAGAGACATTATAGTACTTGTACATGGTAAAATCGAAAATTTTTATTGTCAATTCCAGCTAAAAGCTGTCTTAGCCAGTCAGGCTCCGGTCGCCTAAATTGTGGCCGCTTTTTTCAAAACGCACTGTGTAACTCTCACCAGACATTAGTTTATGTAAGAATGAATTGAGTATTGTGAAAGTGCCGACAACGGGTAAACGTTTTTAAAGTGCAAGCAAAAGCATGCAGTCATTTTTCTATGGGAATCTTTGCTTAACCAAGCGTCAATGAGTACATTTTGTTGTACGGCGTGTCCCAGATAACTTAAACCAAGTGGTAAAATAGACACGAGAGCCCTGTAAAATAACGTAATATCTTTATATTAACGTTCGTCGTGCGTATTTAAAACCAGTATTTCTTTCGTCCCTCAGACTTATTTGTTATTAATTAATCAATTTCGACTGGAATCGTTAACTCGCCTGGAATCGTTAACGTGTCAATTTAAAGTTGTAGGAAGCCTGAAATAAACTGTAATCAAGCATTTATTTCGTACTATAAGTTTGCCTGTTTGTTTGTTTGTTTGTTTTTAATTTCTTGTCTTTTCTTTCTTTTCTTTTTTGAGAGGGCAAACGCCGGCGAATAACGCGAGACATGAGCTAGATTGCGCCCGTGTGCTCAAACGCTTCGAAGCGAAGTTGAATGGCTACTCTGACTGATTCTTTATCGCCGCATCGTACAGCTTCGCCATGAAGGTTGGTTTAATACGGATGGTTCGGTGCCAGTGAGAAGAGCTTCAGTATCTGCTGACGCACTTACGATGTCGCATAGGGCACTCATCGTGGCTTTAACCTTTTACAGGCCACGCGTCATCATTTAGAGTCCACAACAGCCTTCTCGCATAGTTTCCGCGAAAAGCATTTAAGCACGCATAATTCACACACACACACACACAAACACACACACACACACACACACACACACACACACACACACACACACACACACACACACACACACACACCCTCGTGCTCAGCTGAGCCACGATTATCAATGCGTCAGTGGTGAGTTTTCATGCCGCAGCCATCAAAAAGCATGAAGCCTCATGCGATGACAATATATGGCTTGGTGACGCAATATTGCCCACAACGAGTATCACGGCTCGCTGAAATCATCTTGTTGCTTTTAAATGCGAAGCATTTCTAAGCGAACTTCTGCGACTTTGAGCGTATCTATCTATCTATCTATCTATCTATCTATCTATCTATCTATCTATCTATCTATCTATCTATCTATCTATCTATCTATCTATCTATCTATCTATCTAGCCGCCTACGACTTTGTGCTCTCCTGGGCGCTTCGTTAATCGAATGTACACCAAAATTGGTATGGCGTAACATGACTGTATGACGAACATAAATGGCAAGTCATAACATGAAAATCGTGACAAGCATGTCATGTACAGCATGATTTACACACCACGCTCATGGTGCGCTGGCAGCCGTTTCGCTAGCATGATATACACCAAAATTGGTATCTTGTGACGTGACTGTGTGACGAACATAAATGACACGAGTTAACATGAAAATCATGACACGCATGTCATGTACGGCATGACTTACGTGCCACGCTCATTTTGCGCTGGCGGCCGTTTCGCTAGCTTGATCTACCCTGAAATTGGTATTGTGTGACGTGACTGTGTGACGAACATAAATAACACACGAGTTAACATGAAAATCATGACACGCATGTCATGTACAGCATGACTTACGTGCCACGCTCATGGGGCGCTGGCGGCCGTTTCGCTAGCTTGATCTACCCTGAAATTGGTATTGCGTGAAGTGACTGTGTGACGAACATAAATAACACACGAGTTAACATGAATATCATGACACGCATGTCATGTACAGCATGACTTACGTGCCACGCTCATGGGGCCCTGACGGCCGTTTCGCTAGCTTGATCTACCCTGAAATTGGTATTGCGCGACGTGACTGTGTGACGAACATAAAAACACGAGTTAACATGAAAATCATGACACGCATGTCATGTACGGCATGACTTACGCGCCACGCTCACGGGGCGCTGGCGGCCGTTTCGCTAGCTTGACCCACCCCGGAATTGGTATTGCGCGACGTGCCTGTGTGACGAACATAAAAACACGAGTTAACATGAAAATCATGACACACATGTCATGTGCAGCATGACTTACGTGCCACGCTCATGGGGCGCTGGCAGCCGTTTCGCTAGCTTGATCTATCCTGAAATTGGTGTTGCGCGACGTGACTGTGTGACGAACATAAAAACACGAGTTAACATAAAATTCATGACACGCATGTCATGTACAGCATGACTTACGTGCCACGCTCGTGGTGCGCTGGCGGCCGTTTCGATAGCTTGATATACACCGAAATTGGTATCTTGCGACGTGACTGTGTGAAGAACATAAATAACACGAGTTAACATGAAAACTATGACACGCATTTTCCTCAATGACATACAAGACGATGTATGCAGCTCTTTGCTGGCTGCTTCGCATTACATCGATTCCCACAATGCGTGGGATCTGCCGGATTTTTTATTATTAGAAATGACCGGCATTCCGTGAATCCTCACTGCTTCTTTTTTTTTGTTTTGCAGATCAGCAACCCTTGATAGATCACACCGGCGGTGGTAAGTAGCTGGCCACAGCACATCAATTCCGAGAAATTACTGTATGGATGAATAAGCGTGCAAAGGTGCGGGCTATTATGGCTGACAAAGTTCGTTACGCTGCCCGTGTGGTAGCCACCAACGCGATTCCGCACAGGCAAACGCGGCCTCCCCAATGAACGCTGTCCTCGCCGGAACGTAGCCGAGTCCCCACAAAATACAAGCCAAATGAGGCAAGTTCCTCGTCATTAACCAGAGTACACGAGCCTGATAAGCTACAACCGCGGAATCGACATCAGTCTATGCGCTAGCCCTTGTTCCCATGGCACCTGGGCGACGGCGTCCCCGGAGCTCTGCCTCATATAATTTTCGTATGAAATCTATGGGCCGACCGTGTTTGCATCTGTTGGCAAAACTGGCTGTTCCCGCATGCTAGAGGAGATGATCGCCAAACCGCACCCACAGTTCAATGCTCTCAATCGTTCCTGTCACTACGTCTAATGGCGCACGGAATTGTGTAGTATACCGCTATTCCGCGGACGACTGCATTTTGTTTACCAAAGCAACTGTATGTTCTTGAGATCTACATACGGCGCAGAAAAACTCGAATTTCGCACTGTGAGTGTCTTATTGACTGTGTCAGGGTGTCGATATTGTCGAAACGAAACTTGACAGTGTGCAAATGGCAACACCATATCTTCATTGTAATTTCCTCTTTCACAATCGTCTTTACTCTAGGTAGTGATGACGAGTAAGTAATGTTATAAAATGCTTTCTATCCTCCATTGCTGACGTGCAAAATCATCTTCCGCTGCATGTAGGATTGCTTCACCATGTGAAGTGTAGATTAGAATGACAGTGCCGCCATCAATAATGCATAGCTTTCACACTATCAGAGAGATGCAGGAGCTCTAGTAGCACAGTGTGTGTGTGTGTGTGTGTGTGTGTGTGTGTGTGTGTGTGTGTGTGTGTGTGTGTGTGTGTGTGTGTGTGTGTGTGTGTGTGTGTGTGTTTGTGTGTTTGTGTGTGTGTGTGTGTGTGTGTGTGTGTGTGTGTGTGTGTGTGTATATATATATATATATATATATATATATATATATATTATAAATGATCAGCGCACATCGGATAAAGTTCTTTCTTGAGACAGGTCCGTTGAGATGGGAACGTCGACTAATACAGTTTCGCAGAGCATGTGTTTGTGTGTGCGGGGGGCGGGGGTGATTAGATATTTACCAACTAAAAAGCGCTAACATTCGCCGCGCAACGGGGTCTTCTTGTTTAAGTATTTATGCTTGGCAGTAACAGTTCTGTTCTGACAACGCAATGCAACTTCTTGATCTGTATTTGTTCGCTTTTTTTGGAAACTCTCATATCTCATCGCAAAGCATAATATTCAATAATATATTCCTGCCATATTATATTCCTGCATGATACGGACGCTCGAAGCTCATCTGCTCCGCCAGCTCTTTTGTCGTGCAGTCCAGATGAGAGCGAATGAGCGAATAGTTCAATGGTTAAAGGGACAGACAAGTGGCCACAACGTGTGACTACTGGTGGAAACGAAAAGACCGTAAATTACAGTGACGGATTCAAGCATGATCTATGCGATACTAGTCGCATTGTTTCTATTTGTTTAATTTACATTAAAAGTAAAAGAGAAATCGGCATGTCGCGCAGCCTAGCGAGAGAGACTTGAACCTGCACTATGGAGTAGTTCCGTTTGCTGTATACTTGGCCTGATGCTTTTATGCGCGCCACAATTAGTGCTCAAGATTAGAGTCTTTATATTGTTGTCCATCCCAGCTGTATTTTGTGCAGCTTACGAGGCAAAGGGAGCTGACGCTGAGAAGTTGGCGCTGGGCTTCACTGCACTTAGTTCAACATGTCGATCCATGGGGCATGCTCGTCGATTGCACGCATGCGCCGCAAACCGCAGCGCACAAACACTAACCGCTCTCGCGCTGACGTCCCACTGCTTGCAGCATGCGTTGTGTGCATACAACTTCGCAGTCGCCGCGGGTCAAAAATTTCAGACTATTGAATGTTCACGGCGTTTTCCGCGTTACCATTCCGTGATTGGACGCTCTGACCAATAACCTTTCCGTTGCACTAAAAAAAACAAGTACCAAAAAAATTGGTTGTCGGTTCCTTTAGGCCACATGCAGAGTGTTATTATTTTACTGATATAACTATGCGTCGCCCATCTACCGTTACCCTCTACGGCTCGATGCAGAGCAAGGACAATGCTGTATCTGGCTTCAGCGTTAGCCCTGTGCGAACGCGTACTATTATCGGATAAGCATTGCTGCTGTGCCGCCCTGTGTAAGCGCTACTCTGAACTGAGTGGATAATAATCCATGCCAGTCGGCGGAAAAGTAAACCTTACCACAGCCCGGTTCGAAGCTCCTAACCCATCGCAAAGGGTTGGACTATAATTCATCGTCACCATCAGCGACAGCATCAGAAGAGTATCCAGTTACGTATGCGGGCGCGTATTGTCTTACACAGGCGCGTAGTGGATACTTGGCAACTGTACTTGCAGAAGAACTGTAGTCTGGCCTAGTAGGTGCTTACTGTTCCACATCTTGACCGCACACAAAAGACGAAGACAGTGGGATAAACGACGAAACGGGCGGTAAACGTTCTACTCGTTTATTCGTAGAAACACGTAGCAATGTCTAGGGACTCGTGACATGCGCAGAAACGAACACATCCACTCATCAGCCTAGCGGAGCAACCACTAATAAAAAAAAATTCGGCAGATCCCACGTACCGTGGGAGTCATGTTATGCGAAGCATGCGACGGGTAGGTGACTCTGGCGTAACTTTTTTGACTTAGCGCCACGTTACAAAATGACGCTAAAGATTTGTATAAATTTTATACGCATATATATATATATATATATATATATATATATTATATGTTGAAGAGCCGCATATGTGTTATATAACCAGTTTTTTACGGTTGGGTAACGCTGCCAATGGCAACGCGAGTATTACCAACACCAGAAGCGGTAAGCTGATATGTAGTGCTTATACCTGTCCCGAGAACGCATGCACATTTGACGAACCCGTGTGCATGTCTGCAAGAAGTTCTTGACAGTTCTTGAACAAGGGATCATCACCTTGATCAGTGAGCACCAGCAGCTGGTCATGACTTGTTATAGGATCCGGTCGTGATCGTGGTGACGAGGGGTCCATGTGTAGTGAAGTATGTGGTATAGTAGAGCTGTTGGAATTCGTGGATGCCTCGGTCATTTCGTCGACAAATTGTCTGTCGACAGAGCCGGCGACATGTCGGAACCTGAAGCCACCCTTCGCATTGGTGAGGTATAGGCAGTCGAGGCTGGTAGGCCTGGATAGTGCTACGTAGACCAACATCAGTGGATGGTGTTTGTCGTATTCGTAGACTATCTGGGCGTATGTGGCCTACGTAGCCTAGTCTACAAAGCGGCTGTCAATCAATCTAGCATCTTCCTCGGTCAGCACGAGGCCATCGCCCAGCCTCGTAAGAAATGAAGAGGACACTGCGTCGTTCTGGTGATGTGGATATCATATGTAACTTTCCTTAATGTATTCCTCCGAGGTCGAGCAATGCTTCAATATAGCTTGCTGAATCATAGAAATACAAACATAATGTTTATTAGACTGCTATAAAAGCGGAGCCAACACTGGAACTACAGACGTTAATCTGATATGACGCCTGTATCGTAGGAGTACACATCGTAGGAGTATCATGTAGTGTTTATTGCTTTCTTGTAAAATTATATAGCCAGCACCACAACCACAATTGACGTTGCACCAATATTACGCCTGGTGGTGGTGGTGGTGAAACTTTATTGCGCCTGCGTAGGCTGTTTTTTTTTTCAACCCAGTTTATAAACCTGGCGTGGCTCAGTGGTAGAATACCTGATTGCCACGCAGAATGCTTGGGTTCGATTCCTGCTGGGATCCTAATATTCATACTTTCCATTCGTTGAGTCAACGCTGCCGATGTTGGTTTTCCTTATCGCTCGAGCATTTAAGTTACCAATGTCTGTTCTCGCCGTTCCTGGGTAGATATAAACTGTCAATCACCTGTGGCGCATACCCGTACACCGCAGCCCGTGGTAAACGGGTATGTGCCACACGTGTCTAGCGGAAAGGGTTTGACGACGTACGCGACAGAATTTTAACGTTATTCATGTCATGACCCGGCAGTCATTTTTGTCAAATCATCTTACCCTCCCATGCAAATTTTGGTCTACACCAAGTTAAGGAGGCGATCATGAGAGCATCCAGTCGTAGGCGGCTAGATAGATAGATACGTAGATAGAAACGCTCAAAGTGCCAGAAATTCGCTTGGAAATGCTTCGCATTTAAAAACATGTCTCGTATTGAATAGTCTAATGGAAGTATCGCTAACACAGCAAACACTTTTCTTTCGTATCTACTAGGCCTCCATCAGCGCCCAGGCAGTCTCATCCTGGCTTCTGCCCAGAATCTTCATCTCTTGAAACCGTGGTTCAGAGGCGCAGTCTTTGCAGTGCGCAGGCAAGTGCGCCAAATCGTTTTTTTTTTTACCTTTGTTCGTGTTCCCTGCCTCGATCATTCAGGCACTGCCCCGTCTGCCCTATGTAGGAATTGCCGCACGTCAGGGGGATCTCATACCGAACTCCTGTAGAGCATTTAGTATACGGCTTTGTATGGTTATTACCACAGCTGTGCCTTCTTTTTGGTTCTCTCCAGTACGGGGGCAGAGCCGCGCAAGCTTGAAAGGCGCCGAAAAAACAAGGAGGACACCGTACCTGCTTGCTACCTTCCTTAGGTTGTGGCTAAACTTGCGTAGATAAGGCACCACTTCAGGTCTTAAGGAAGAGGTGGTCGTTCTCGTCCTTGCCTCACTCCTCGAACCTTTCACCTTCTGCAGGAGAATGTCCAGCACTGGCGTCACCATCGAGTCAGGGAAACCAGCCGTCTTGAGACGGCAAATCTCATTATTAAATGCAACCTGCATCCTGTGAACGCACGGCTTTCTGAGAGCCAATTGTAAACACAATAATACCTGGGCTTTAACGTCCCAAAACCACGATATGATTATGAGAGACGCCGTAGTGGAGGGCTCCGGAAATTTTGGCCACCTGGGGTTCTTTAACGTGCATCTAAATCTAGGTACACGGGCCTCAAACATTTTCGCCTCCATCGAAAATGCAGCAGCCGCGGCCGTGATTCGATTCCGCGAACTTCGGGTCAGCGGTCGAGCGCCATAACCCCTAGGCCACCATGGCGGGGCGACTGTAAACATAGCATAGCAACTTCCCTTTTAGCAATCTTTGACTCGGATGAGTCATATGACAGGAAACCTTTCCGGGCCCGAGGAAGATACTGCCAGCATGCATGATCTTTAACAAAGAAAGTTCCTAAGTCCGAAAAACGCAGGGTATCCTCAAGTGGAAATTCGTGAGTAAAAGAGAGGCATTTGCCAAGTCGTCTAAAGATAGCTAGAATGGCAGGCGCGTTTGTGGAGTCTTGTTAGTCTTGTTAGCCTTGTTAGCTAAGTCGATGGAGTGCCGGGTGCTTGTCGTCGCTGAATAAGAGGTCGTAGGTTCGATCTTCCGTGGGAGAACTTTTTCTCACCGTTTTTTTCTTTCTCATCCGTTAGCGTCCATTTTATCAACGTCATATCCATGACGGAAATACGTCACTAAAGTCTTGGTGGACCCCTGCATAAAACATTTAAGGCACGGCTGTGGTAAGAATTTCAGTAGTGAAGCTTGCTGGGCAAGTTGGTGAATGACGAGTTGATAGTCAGCGCTCGTGTCGTCGTATGTGTTCATTCTTCGTCCCGTGCTTTACGTTCGCGCTGTTCCTACAGCGGTAAGAACCATACAAAGCCGTATACTAAATGCTCTACATGAGTTGTGTATGAGGTCCCCCTGACGTGCGGGAAGTCCTACGTAGGGCAGACGGGGTGGTGCCTGAATGATCGAGCCAGGGAACACGAAAAAAAGGTTTAAAAAATACGATTTGGCGCACTTGCCTGCGCACTGCAAAGAGTGCGCCTGTAAACCACGGTTTCAAGAGATCAAGATTCTAGGCAGAAGTCAGGATGAGGCTGCCCGAGCGCAGGTGGGAGGCTGTGACATAAGAAAGAAAAGTGGTTATGGTGTTAGTGATACTTCCATTTTTCAATTCGAGATATGTTTTTTAATAAATGGTTGCCCCGCTAGGATGTTGAGTGGATGCATTGATTTCTGCGCATGTCACAAGTCCCTATATATTGCTACATGTTTCTATTAATAAACGAGTTGAAAGTTTACCGCCCGTGCCGTCGTACCCCGAATGCATTCGTCTTTTGTGTGAATTTGAAGTGAGCACCCAAGTGGAGTTTACACTGGTCATCGTCATACGCGCAGGCGTTCCTCCCCTCCCAGCATGGTTGAGGTACCCACCGAGAAACGAAGTCGTGTCACAAGGCACTTCACGGTTGAAGTGAAAAGGCTGTGAAATATAGCGACAGAATCGAGTATTATTTTTCTCATTTGAAGATGATTTCTATATTTAAAAAAAAACACAATAACTGGCATGTGGCGTCGCCTGGCGGACAAGCCTCTTTACAGTCCGAATGAGTCGTTCGAATAACTGTACGTAGTATGCTGTTTAGATCCACCACAATTCGTGTTTAAATTTACAGGCGGTATGTTATTAGGCATCCCCGCTGTATTCTGTGCTCACTAAGTTGTAGAATTAACGCTAAGAAGCAGCGCTGCCTTCGCGGCAACCAGGGCAACCGGAAGCCAACTTAAAGCAGCTGCCCGTGGAGTGCACGCATGCGCGACGTGCCGCAAGCTAGAACACGAACCGCCACATCTCAAGCTTGATTGACAGGGCCTTACTTGTTTGCCGGTGTATAATCGCTCTTATGCTAACCAAGCACTATTTGCAAGAACTGAAATCTGGGCGAGTTTCTAGCAATTCATACCTCAACAAGTAAAGTAATAAACAAGGACACAAGAGGGAACAATAAGGCAACAGGAGTGTTAACTTCAATCTAAGTTTATCCTCAGGAATCCACGCCTACACTTTATCATGAGGAAACCGGAGGTGTAAGGTTATTGGCAAGAAAAGCCCATTCACAGTGGTGTAGACTCAAGAAATGCTGCTTACACATGTAGAACCGTTCTTTTGAATATAAAATCCCTCTGCAACTTCTCTTATCACCTTGTTGCCGTTCCGGTACTACACTGATGTGTCTTTCAGCAGTGGTTCACAACCACATGTCTTCAACCCTATATCCCCCATATCTATCAACCACGGTGATCGTTTCAGAAAGCTGAGATGCTGTCCAAGTCTTCCAGTGGTTCCTTGATTAGGTAGTCAGTGTACCATGACTCACCGCATCGAAAAGGTCGCATCGCGCCATGACGTTGACGTTGTTTTGAGCGCCATTTATCCAATCCTGCGGAGGCGTTTATGGACGAAGTATAAACGAAAAAAATTGGCGAAGCTTGCACTAAGCCACGCAATGTTTCACACGGCAAAACTGTACGATTCTGAAGATTAATCTGGTTGCTTTCTAGGTTCTTTCCAGGCCTTAGCTAGGTGGTGAGGATTGTTACTAAGTTATTTCTAGGTGGTCGCTAGACTTTAGCTACAGGTGATGCTATTTTGTTTCTACACTGATGCTCAGCGCAGAGAGGTTCCACTTAAACCACAGATAGTCACAGACATGACACGCATGTCCGAACTCCAGAGACAGAAACTCGCGTTCAGTCCAAGCGTTCGCACCTCTCATAGATCTACCGGCACGTCGTCGTTGGCGTAGGCCTTCCATCGCTTCAGGGCCTTCTTGTAGCCGCCGTTCCCGTTCCCTAGTGTTGGGCTAACTGTTGCCTTTTTCCTTTTTAGTGGACCAGTGGTGAGTAGTGGGATTTACTAAATTTCTGTGGCATCTACCCGATAGGCCGCACAAATTACGACTGTCTTAAAAAAAGTCACAGTTTCGCCGCAAGGCCGAAGCAATGAATGCGATAGCAAGGAACTAATGCTATACGAAGTGAGGCTCGCCAATGGATACTCTCAGTTTGAACAGCGCTTCTGTTGCAAGGCGGCCGAAGCAGCGAAGGAAACTAGCGTGCTTCAAGTGTCGAGCTGTGACACTTGATAGTTCGCGCTCATCTTCTGTTTGTTCGTCTAGCGGCGTCCGTGAGCTCGAGTGACATTCGTACGCGCCGTAACATGAGCGCGGACATCACGGTGAAAGCGTGAAACATTCCTCTACCCCTCGCCACGAGAAAACCGCGCGAGCAGACAGCGGAAGGGCAAGCTTCTCCCATGCGCAAATATAAGAAGAAGCGAGCGAGCTCGCCGACGACTTTTAAATGCGCCCGTCGGGCTCCTAGCGCCACCTCGCTGGTATTGAAGAAACGCTTATTATCGCCTGCTGTCTCTGAGTCCGTCCAGCGCTAAATGGTGTGTATATAACGCTCGCCGTTAGCTACGTGGAGGATCTGCGTTTCGTGGCGTAGTGGATAGCGCCGCTCGCTGCGGAGCAGGAGGTCCCTGGTTCGATTCCGCGCTTCGGAAGCATTTTTCTGAGTTATTTTTCTGTGGGGACTTTATAGATATATACATAGTTATACATATACGGTGCATGACGGCGGCGACGGCGACGGCAAAATCCAGCCGAGACTGTCCATATAATTGCTATCGCAATATAACAGTGTAATAAGCATTCTATAGTCCCTCCTATGACCCAGCAAGCTATATTCAAACGTTGCTCGACCATGAAAGAATTCGCTAACGAATGATATTCACAACATCGCACCGTAGCACGCACTTCGTTTCGATAAAACGAACGTCTGGGCCCTAAAGTGAGTGCTGGCGTTGCGTCAGACTATAAATCGACCTTTAAACGCCTGTGTAGTCGACGTGCCTGGTAAGACCACGATGTGCAATAGGTGAGGGACAATATGACGATCAGTGCTGGAGACAATAGACCAAAGCACTACAGTTCCTGAACTAGCATATTACCGAAAGTCGTGCTGAGCATCGCACACTCGTTACTGTAGTCATTAAAGTGGCAAAGCGTATGCGCATTGTCACAGGGCACGCCTGGCCGCTAAATTTTCGGTCCCGGCGTAATTATTTTTGTTCATGACCATTCGCAACATATTTGACAAATAAATATCAAATGTTTTAAAATATGAGATAATTCATGTTCTCCACGTCTCATTCGCTAATATGTAGTGACAATAAATCGGTGTTTCTAACCTTTGACCTTCCTCCTAGGCGTGAAGCCATCTATTGGTTCGCCCTTTCGTCACTCTGCCTGATATTTATGCTCTCCCTGGTCATCCTAATGCTTACCGTCGTCAGCAATAGTAAGTGAATTGTGTGAAGGCACAGAACAACTCAGTGATGTAGTGATTTCTGACAGACGGGTTGCATAATTGATGTGGCTGCAGTTTTCTTTACCGATGTGCAGTACAGTGGTCGCTTCACTCATTCATAATTTTGTGCGAAGATTTGGTGACATCCGTTTATTGGAACTGTGGTGCGCAATTTCGTGAAGTTGCGATAAAACAATAGTTCCTGCATAGTGACTTTTCTTGAACGTAACTTATGTGCTGACTCCTAAATAAAACCTTCCATTACTCTGTTTAGTTAGCGCTGGCATTTAATAACAATAATAAGCAACTTGAAGTTGTGCGTGTAAAACTTTATGCTTGGTAAACGACCTCAGCAAATAACGCGTGCTCGCTGTTAGAATATGCCAAAAATTTCTGGTTTGATAAAGTAGGAAAAAAGATATTATATGCCAAAAAATTTCTGGTATCATAAAGTAGGAAAAAAGATAGCAATACGTGGTCATCATCCTCGAAAATTGCGACCTGTGAAAAATATATTTCGGTGGAGGCGAAAATGTCTGAGGCCCGTGTACTTAGATTTAGGTGCACGTTAAAGAACCCCAGGTGGTCGAAATTTCCGGAGCCCTCCACTACGGCGTCTCTCATAATCATATCGTGGTTTTGGGACGTTAAACCCCAGATATTATTATTATTAAAAATATATTCTTGCTCGTTTTGGAGCCACAATGAAGGGGAGCAGCGCGTCTTGGATTCGTACCTCGAAGGATATCGGCGCTTGCGCTAATTTCTCTTCGGGATTTGTTAGCATATATAGCTAGGGATGGTACTGACTGCAGCATCAATTACTACCCATAAAATCCTGTAGGTGGTCTTAACCTAACCAAAGGCGAAGTTTGAAGCACGCATCTTTTAAATGTGATGATACACAAATCATTTTGCTACAACAGAGGATGCTTTCATAGATCCCGGCTGGTGATGAACACCGGGGCCGCACGTTCCAGTTTCGCTGGTTAACCATCTGTACCGAGAGCTTCAGCAGTGGTATTTTTTTCCCTTTTGTCACCAATTTTTCTATCATTTGTCTCTTCTTCGTGTCCGTTAC